>NW_027598298.1:0-48619 GCF_964194155.1 Cetorhinus maximus | reverse complement strand
GGTCTGGAGACGGGGTCTGGAGTCGGGGTCTGGAGGAGTCGTGGAATGGAGTCGGGGTCTGGAGTCGGGGTCTGGAGTCTGGGTCTGCAGTCAGGATCTCGAGTCGGGGCCTGGAGTCGGGGTCTGGAGTCGGGGTCTGGAGTCGTTGATCTGGAGTTGGGGCCTGGAGTCGGGGCCTGGAGTCGGTGTATGGAGGAGTCTGGATCTGGAGTCTGGGTCTGGAGACGGGGTCTGGAGTCGAGGTCTGGAGTCGGGGTCTGGAGACGGGGTCTGGAGTTCGGATCTGGAGTCCGGATCTGGAGCCGGGATCTGGAGCCGGGGCCTGGAGTCGGTGCATGGAGGAGTCTGGATCTGGAGTCGGGGTCTGGAGACGAGGTCTAGAGTCGGGGTCTGGAGTCGTTGTCTGGAGACGGGGTCTGGAGTCGGGGTCTGGAGTCGGGATCTGGAGTCGGGGTCTGGAGTCGGTGTATGGAGGAGTCTGGATCTGGAGTCGGGGTCTGGAGACGGTGTCTGGAGTCGGGGTCTGGAGTCGTGGTCTGGAGACGGGGTCTGGAGTCGGGGTCTGGAGTCGGGGTCTGGAGACGGGGTCTGGAGTCCGGGTCTGGTTTTGGGTTCTGTCGTCGGGCTCTGGTGTCGGGGCCTGGAGGCGGTGTCTGGAGTCGGGGTGTGGAGTCGAGGTCTGGAGTCGGGATCTGGAGTCGGGGTCTGGAGTCGGGGTCTGGAGTCGGGGTCTGGAGTCGGGTCTGGAGGAGTCGGGGTCTGGAGTCGGGGTCTGGAGTCGGGGTGTGGAGTCGGGGTCTGGAGTCGGGATCTGGAGTCAGGGTCTGGAGTCGGGGTCTGGAGTCGGGGTCTGGAGTCAGGGTCTGGAGTCGTGGTCTGGAGGTGCCGGGGCCTGGAGTTGGGACCTGAAGTCGGGGCCTATAGTCGGGGCCTGTAGTCAGGGCCTGCAGTCGGGATCTGCAGTCGGGACCTGCAGTCAGGGCCTGGAGTCGGGGTCTGGAGTCGGGGTGTGGAGTCGGGGTCTGGAGTCGGGGTCTGGAGTCAGAATTTGGAGGAGTCAGGGTCTGGAGGAGTAGGTGTCTGGAGGAGTCGGGGTCTTGAGGAGTCGGCGTCTGGAGGAGTCGGCGTCTGGAGGCATCGGGGTCTGGAGTGGGTGTCTGGCGTGGGTGTCTGGAGTCGGGGTCTGGAGGTGTCGGGGCCTGTAGCCGGGGCCTGCAGACAGGGCCTGCAGTCGGGGTCTGGAGTCAGGGTCTGGAGTCGGAGTCTGGAGTCGGGGTCTGGAGGTATCGGTGTCGGGAGTCGGGGTCTGAAGTTGGGTAATGACGCCTGGGTGTGGAGTTGGGGTGTGGAGGAGTCGGGGTCTGGAGTCAGGGTCTGGTGGAGTCGGGGTCTGCAGTCGGGGCCTGGAATCGGGGTGTGGAGTCGGGGTCTGTAGTCGGGGTCTGGAGTCGGGGTTTAGAGTAGTGTGGGTCTGGAGGAGTAGGTGTCTGGAGGAGTCAGGGTCTGATGTCGTCGGGGTCTGGAGGAATCGGGGTCTGGAGGACTTGGGTCTGGAGGAGTCGGGGTCTGGAGGAGTCGGGGTCTGGAGTCGGTGTCTGGAGTCGGGGTCTGGAGGAATCGGTGTGGGAAGTCGGGGTCTGGATCCAGGTCAGGAGTCGGCGTCTGGTTTCGGAGTCTGTCGTCGGGCTCTGGAATTTGGGTCTGGAGGAGACGGGGTCTGGAGTCAGGGTCTGGAGTCGGGTGGTGGAGTCGGGGTCTGGAGTCGTTGTCTGGAGACGGGGTCTGGAGTCGGGGTCTGGAGTCGGTGCCTCGAGTCGGTGTATGGAGGAGTCTGGATCTGGAGTCGGGGTCTGGAGACGGTGTCTGGAGTTGGGGTCTGGAGTCGTGGTCTGGAGTCGGGGTCTGGAGTCAGGGTCTGGAGACGGGGTCTGGAGTCGGGGTCTGGAGACAGGGTCTGGAGTCGGGGTCTGGGTTCGGGTTCTGTCGTCGGGCTCTGGTGTTGGGGTGTGGAGGCGGTGTCTGGAGGATTCAGGGTCTGAAGGAGTCGTGGTCTGGAGGTGTCGGGGTCTGGAGTCGGGGTCTGGAGGAGTCGGGCTCAGGAGTCGGGGTCTGGAGTCAGGGTGTGGAGTCGGGGTCTGGAGTCCGGGTCTGGAATCGTGGTCTGGAGTCAGGGTCTTGGTGTGTCAGGGTCTGCAGTCGGGGTCTGGAGTCGGTGTCTGGAGTCGGTGTCTGGAGTCGGGGTCTGGAGTCGGTGTCTGGAGTCGGCGTCTGGAGACGGAGCCTGGAGTTGGCGTCTGGAGGAATCTGTGTAGGAAGTCGGGTATGGATCCAGGTCAGGATTCGGGGTCTGGTTTCGGGGTCTGGCATCGGGCTCTGGTGTCGGGGTCTGGTGGATTCAGGATCTGAAGGAGTCGTGGTCTGGAGTTGTCGGGGTCTGGAGGAGTCGGGCTCAGGAGTCGGGGTCTGGAGTCAGGGTGTGGAGTCGGGGTCTGGAGTCGGGGTCTGGAGACGGGGTCTGGAGTCCGGGTCTGGTTTTGGGTTCTGTCGTCGGGCTCTGGTGTCGGGGCCTGGAGGCGGTGTCTGGAGTCGGGGTGTGGAGTCGAGGTCTGGAGTCGGGATCTGGAGTCGGGGTCTGGAGTCGGGGTCTGGAGTCGGGGTCTGGAGTCGGGTCTGGAGGAGTCGGGGTCTGGAGTCGGGGTCTGGAGTCGGGGTGTGGAGTCGGGGTCTGGAGTCGGGATCTGGAGTCAGGGTCTGGAGTCGGGGTCTGGAGTCGGGGTCTGGAGTCAGGGTCTGGAGTCGTGGTCTGGAGGTGCCGGGGCCTGGAGTTGGGACCTGAAGTCGGGGCCTATAGTCGGGGCCTGTAGTCAGGGCCTGCAGTCGGGATCTGCAGTCGGGACCTGCAGTCAGGGCCTGGAGTCGGGGTCTGGAGTCGGGGTGTGGAGTCGGGGTCTGGAGTCGGGGTCTGGAGTCAGAATTTGGAGGAGTCAGGGTCTGGAGGAGTAGGTGTCTGGAGGAGTCGGGGTCTTGAGGAGTCGGCGTCTGGAGGAGTCGGCGTCTGGAGGCATCGGGGTCTGGAGTGGGTGTCTGGCGTGGGTGTCTGGAGTCGGGGTCTGGAGGTGTCGGGGCCTGTAGCCGGGGCCTGCAGACAGGGCCTGCAGTCGGGGTCTGGAGTCAGGGTCTGGAGTCGGAGTCTGGAGTCGGGGTCTGGAGGTATCGGTGTCGGGAGTCGGGGTCTGAAGTTGGGTAATGACGCCTGGGTGTGGAGTTGGGGTGTGGAGGAGTCGGGGTCTGGAGTCAGGGTCTGGTGGAGTCGGGGTCTGCAGTCGGGGCCTGGAATCGGGGTGTGGAGTCGGGGTCTGTAGTCGGGGTCTGGAGTCGGGGTTTAGAGTAGTGTGGGTCTGGAGGAGTAGGTGTCTGGAGGAGTCAGGGTCTGATGTCGTCGGGGTCTGGAGGAATCGGGGTCTGGAGGACTTGGGTCTGGAGGAGTCGGGGTCTGGAGGAGTCGGGGTCTGGAGTCGGTGTCTGGAGTCGGGGTCTGGAGGAATCGGTGTGGGAAGTCGGGGTCTGGATCCAGGTCAGGAGTCGGCGTCTGGTTTCGGAGTCTGTCGTCGGGCTCTGGAATTTGGGTCTGGAGGAGACGGGGTCTGGAGTCAGGGTCTGGAGTCGGGTGGTGGAGTCGGGGTCTGGAGTCGTTGTCTGGAGACGGGGTCTGGAGTCGGGGTCTGGAGTCGGTGCCTCGAGTCGGTGTATGGAGGAGTCTGGATCTGGAGTCGGGGTCTGGAGACGGTGTCTGGAGTTGGGGTCTGGAGTCGTGGTCTGGAGTCGGGGTCTGGAGTCAGGGTCTGGAGACGGGGTCTGGAGTCGGGGTCTGGAGACAGGGTCTGGAGTCGGGGTCTGGGTTCGGGTTCTGTCGTCGGGCTCTGGTGTTGGGGTGTGGAGGCGGTGTCTGGAGGATTCAGGGTCTGAAGGAGTCGTGGTCTGGAGGTGTCGGGGTCTGGAGTCGGGGTCTGGAGGAGTCGGGCTCAGGAGTCGGGGTCTGGAGTCAGGGTGTGGAGTCGGGGTCTGGAGTCCGGGTCTGGAATCGTGGTCTGGAGTCAGGGTCTTGGTGTGTCAGGGTCTGCAGTCGGGGTCTGGAGTCGGTGTCTGGAGTCGGTGTCTGGAGTCGGGGTCTGGAGTCGGTGTCTGGAGTCGGCGTCTGGAGACGGAGCCTGGAGTTGGCGTCTGGAGGAATCTGTGTAGGAAGTCGGGTATGGATCCAGGTCAGGATTCGGGGTCTGGTTTCGGGGTCTGGCATCGGGCTCTGGTGTCGGGGTCTGGTGGATTCAGGATCTGAAGGAGTCGTGGTCTGCAGGTGTCGGGGTCTGCAGTCGGGGTCTCCAGTCGGGGTCTGTAGTCGGGATCTGGAGGCGGGGCCTGGAGTCGGGATCTGGAGGCGGGGCCTGGAGTCGGGGCCTGGAGTCAGTGTCTGGAGGTGTCTGGATCTGGAGTCGTGGTCTGGAGACGGGGTCTGGAGTCGGGGTCTGGAGTTGGGGTCTGGAGTCGGGGTCTGGAGAAATCGGTGTTCTGAGTCGGGATCTGGATCCGGGTCAGGAATCGGGCTCTGGTGTCGGGGTCTGGAGGCGGGGTCTGGAGGATTCAGGGTCTGAAGGAGTAGTGGTCTGGAGATGTCGGGTTCTGGAGTCGGGGTCTGGACACGCGATCTGGCGGAATCGGTGTCGGGAGTCGGGGTCTGGAGGATTTGGGGTCTGGAGTCGGGTCTGGAGGAGTAGCGGACTGGATTCTGGATCTGGAGACGGTGTCTGGTGTCAGGGTCTGCAGTCAGGGTCTGGAGTTGGGGTCTGAAGGAGTCAGGGCCTGGAGGAATCGGGTTCTGGAGGATTCAGGGTCTGGAGGAGTCGGGGTCTGGAGGTGTCGGGATCTGGAGGAGTCGGGGGCTGGAGGAGTTGGGGTCTGGAGGAGTCGGGGTCTGGAGGAGTAGTGGAATGGAGTCGGGGTCTGGAGTCGGGGTCTGGAGTCGGGGTCTGGAGTCGGGGTCTGGAGGATTCAGGGTCTGAAGGAGTAGTGGTCTGGAGATGTCGGGTTCTGGAGTCGGGGTCTGGACTCGCGATCTGGCGGAATCGGTGTCGGGAGTCGGGGTCTGGAGGATTTGGGGTCTGGAGTCGGGTCTGGAGTAGTCGCGGACTGGATTCTGGATCTGGAGACGGTGTCTGGTGTCGGGGTCTGCAGTCAGGGTCTGGAGTTGGGGTCTGAAGGTGTCAGGGCCTGGAGGAATCGGGTTCTGGAGGAGTCAGGGTCTGGAGGAGTCGGGGTCTGGAGGTGTCGGGATCTGGAGGAGTCGGGGGCTGGAGGAGTTGGGGTCTGGAGGAGTCGGGGTCTGGAGGAGTAGTGGAATGGAGTCGGGGTCTGGAGTCGTGGTCTGGAGTTGGGGTCTGGAGTCGGGGTCTGCAGACGGGATCTCGAGTCGGGGCCTGGAGTCGGTGTATGGAGTAGTCTGGATCAGGAGTAGGGTTCTGGAGACGGGGTCTGGAGTCGGGGTCTGGAGTTGGGGTTTGGAGTCGGGGTCTGGAGACAGGGTCTGGAGTCGCGGTCTGGAGTCGGGGTCTGGAGTCGGGGCCTGGAGTCGGGGCCTGGAGTAGGTGTATGGAGGAGTCTGGATCTGGAGTCTGGGTCTGGAGACTGTGTCTGGAGTCGGGGTCTGGAGACGGGGTATGGAGACGGGGTCTGGAGTCGGGGTCTGGAGTCGGGATCTGGAGTCGGCGCCTGGTGTTGGTGCATGGAGGAGGCTGGATCTGGAGTCGGGGTCTGGAGACGAGGTCTGGAGTCGGGGTCTGGAGTCGTTGTTTGGAGACGGGGTCTGGAGTCGGGATCTGGAGTCAGGATCTGGAGTCGGGGCCTGTTGTCGGTGTATGGAGGAGTCTGGATCTGGAGTCGGGGTCTGGAGACGGGGTCTGGAGTCGCAGTCTGGAGTGGGGGTCAGGAGTCGGAGTCTGGTGTCGGGTTCTGGAGGAATCGGAGTCTGGAGGAGTCGGGTTCTGGAGGAGTCGTGGTCTGGAGGAGTCGGGGACCAGAGGAGTCAGGGTCTGGAGGAGTCAGGGTCTGGAGTTGGGGTCTGGAGGAGTCGGGGTCTGGAGTCGGAATCTGGAGGGATCGGTGTCGGGTGTCGGGGTATGGATCTGGGTCTGGAGTCGGGGTCTGGTGGAGTCGGGGTCTAGAGTCGGGGTCTGGAGTCGTGATCTGGAATCGGGGTCTGGAGGTGGGGCCTGGAGTCGGGGCCTGGAGTCGGTGTCTGGAGGTGTCTGGATCTGGAGTCGTGGTCTGGAGACGGGGTCTGGAGTTGGGGTCTGGAGTCGGTGTCTGGAGGTGTCTGGATCTGGAGTCATGGTCTGGAGATGGGGTCTGTAGTCGGTGTCTGGAGTCGGGGTCTGGAGTCGAGGTCTGGAGAAATCGGTGTTCTGAGTTGGGATCTGGATCCGGGTCAGGAATCCGGCTCTGGTGTCGGGGTCTGGAGGCGGGGTCTGGAGGATTCAGGGTCTTAAGGCGTCGTGGTCTGGAGGTGTTGGGTTCTGGAGTCAGAGTCTGGACTCGCGATCTGGCGGAATAGGTGTCGGGAGTCGGGGTCTGGAGGATTCGGGGTGTGGAGTCGGGTCTGGAGGAGTCGGGGACTGGAGTCTGGATCTGGAGATGGTGTCTGGTGTTGGGGTCTGTACTCAGGGTCTGGAGTTGGGGTCTGAAGGAGTCAGCGTCTGGAGGAATCGGGTTCTGGAGGAGTCAGGGTCTGGAGGAGTCAGGGTCTGGAGGTATCGGGATCTGTAGGAGTCGGGGGCTGGAGGAGTTGGGGTCTGGAGGAGTCGGGGTCTGGAGGAGTCGTGGAATGGAGTCGGGGCCTGGAGACGGTGTATGGAGGAGTCTGGATCAGGAGTCGGGTTCTGGAGACGGGGTCTGGAGTTGGGGTCTGGAGTCGGGGTTTGGAGTCGGGGTCTGGAGACGGGGTCTGGAGTCGCGGTCTGGACTCCGGCTCAGGAGTCGGGATCTGGAGTTGGGGCCTGGAGTCGGTGTATGGAGGAGTCTGGATCTGGAGTATGGGTCTGGAGACGGGTTCTGGAGTCATGGTCTGGAGTCGGGGCTGGAGACGAGGTCTGGAGTCAGGATCTGGAGTCGGGGCCTGGAGTCGGAGTATGGAGGAGCCTGGATCTGGAGTCGGGGTCTGGAGACGAGGTCTGGAGTCGGGGTCTGGAGTCGTTGTCTGGAGACGGGGTCTGGAGTCGGGGTCTGGAGTCGGTGCCTGGAGTTGGTGTATGGAGGAGTCTGGATCTGGAGTCGGGGTTTGGAGACAGAGTCTGGAGTCAGGGTCTGGAGTCGGGGTCTGGAGTCAGCGTCTGGAGTCGGGGTCTGGAGTCGGGGTCTGGAGACAGGGTCTGGAGTCGGGGTCTGGGTTCGGGTTCTGTCGTCGGGCTCTGGTGTCGGGGTGTGGAGGCGGTGTCTGGAGGATTCAGGGTCTGAAGGAGTCGTGGTCTGGAGTTGTCGGGGTCTGGAGGAGTCGGGCTCAGGAGTCGGGGTCTGGAGTCAGGGTGTGGAGTCGGGGTCTGGAGTCGGGGTCTGGAGACGGGGTCTGGAGTCCGGGTCTGGTTTTGGGTTCTGTCGTCGGGCTCTGGTGTCGGGGCCTGGAGGCGGTGTCTGGAGTCGGGGTGTGGAGTCGAGGTCTGGAGTCGGGATCTGGAGTCGGGGTCTGGAGTTGGGGTCTGGAGTCGGGGTCTGGAGTCGGGTCTGGAGGAGTCGGGGTCTGGAGTCGGGGTCTGGAGTCGGGGTGTGGAGTCGGGGTGTGGAGTCGGGATCTGGAGTCAGGGTCTGGAGTCGGGGTCTGGAGTCAGGGTCTGGAGTCAGGGTCTGGAGTCGTGGTCTGGAGGTGCCGGGGCCTGGAGTTGGGACCTGTAGTCGGGGCCTATAGTCGGGGCCTGTAGTCAGGGCCTGCAGTCGGGATCTGCAGTCGGGACCTGCAGTCAGGGCCTGGAGTCGGGGTCTGGAGTCGGGGTGTGGAGTCGGGGTCTGGAGTCGGGGTCTGGAGTCAGAATTTGGAGGAGTCAGGGTCTGGAGGAGTAGGTGTCTGGAGGAGTCGGGGTCTTGAGGAGTCGGCGTCTGGAGGAGTCGGCGTCTGGAGGCATCGGGGTCTGGAGTGGGTGTCTGGCGTGGGTGTCTGGAGTCGGGGTCTGGAGGTGTCGGGGCCTGTAGCCGGGGCCTGCAGACAGGGCCTGCAGTCGGGGTCTGGAGTCAGGGTCTGGAGTCAGAGTCTGGAGTCGGGGTCTGGAGGTATCGGTGTCGGGAGTCGGGGTCTGAAGTTGGGTAATGACGCCTGGGTGTGGAGTTGGGGTGTGGAGGAGTCGGGGTCTGGAGTCAGGGTCTGGTGGAGTCGGAGTCTGCAGTCGGGGCCTGGAATCGGGGTGTGGAGTCGGGGTCTGTAGTCGGGGTCTGGAGTCGGGGTTTAGAGTAGTGTGGGTCTGGAGGAGTAGGTGTCTGGAGGAGTCAGGGTCTGACGTCGTCGGGGTCTGGAGGAATCGGGGTCTGGAGGACTTGGGTCTGGAGGAGTCGGGGTCTGGAGGAGTCGGGGTCTGGAGTCGGTGTCTGGAGTCGGGGTCTGGAGGAATCGGTGTGGGAAGTCGGGGTCTGGATCCAGGTCAGGAGTCGGGGTCTGGTTTCGGAGTCTGTCGTCGGGCTCTGGAATTTGGGTCTGGAGGAGACGGGGTCTGGAGTCAGGGTCTGGAGTCGGGTGGTGGAGTCGGGGTCTGGAGTCGTTGTCTGGAGACGGGGTCTGGAGTCGGGGTCTGGAGTCGGTGCCTCGAGTCGGTGTCTGGAGGTGTCTGGATCTGGAGTTGTGGTCTGGAGACGGGGTCTGGAGTCGGGGTCTGGAGTCGGGGTCTGGAGAAATCGGTGTTCTGAGTCGTGATCTGGATCCGGGTCAGGTATCGGGCTCTGGTGTCGGGGTCTGGAGGCGGGATCTGGAGGATTCAGGGTCTGAAGGAGTCGTGGTCTGGAGGTGTCGGGTTCTGGAGTCAGGGTCTGGACTCGCTATCTGGCGGAATCGGTGTCGGGAGTCGGGGTCTGGAGGATTCGGGGTCTGGAGTCGGGTCTGGAGGAGTCGGGGACTGGAGTCTGGGTCTGGAGACGGTGTCTGGTGTCGGGGTCTGTAGTCAGGGTCTGGAGTTGGGGTCTGAAGGAGTGAGGATCTGGAGGAATCAGTTTCTGGAGGTGTCGGGATCTGGAGGAGTCGGGGGCTGGTGGAGTTGGGGTCTGGAGGAGTCAGGGTCAGGAGTCGGGGTATGGAGTTGGGGTCTGGAGTCGGGGTCTGGAGGAATCGGTGTTCTGAGTCGGGGTCTGGAGTCGTTGTCTGGAGACGGGGTCTGGAGTCGGGGTCTGGAGTCGGGATCTGGAGTCGGGGTCTGGAGTCGGTGTATGGAGGAGTCTGGATCTGGAGTCGGAGTCTGGAGACGGTGTCTGGAGTCGGGGTCTGGAGTCGTGGTCTGGAGACGGGGTCTGGAGTCGGGGTCTGGAGGAGTCGTGGAATGGAGTCGGGGTCTGGAGTCGGGGTCTGGAGTCTGGGTCTGCAGTCAGGATCTCGAGTCGGGGCCTGGAGTCGGGGTCTGGAGTCGGGGTCTGGAGTCGTTGATCTGGAGTTGGGGCCTGGAGTCGGGGCCTGGAGTCGGTGTATGGAGGAGTCTGGATCTGGAGTCTGGGTCTGGAGACGGGGTCTGGAGTCGAGGTCTGGAGTCGGGGTCTGGAGACGGGGTCTGGAGTTCGGATCTGGAGTCCGGATCTGGAGCCGGGATCTGGAGCCGGGGCCTGGAGTCGGTGCATGGAGGAGTCTGGATCTGGAGTCGGGGTCTGGAGACGAGGTCTAGAGTCGGGGTCTGGAGTCGTTGTCTGGAGACGGGGTCTGGAGTCGGGGTCTGGAGTCGGGATCTGGAGTCGGGGTCTGGAGTCGGTGTATGGAGGAGTCTGGATCTGGAGTCGGGGTCTGGAGACGGTGTCTGGAGTCGGGGTCTGGAGTCGTGGTCTGGAGACGGGGTCTGGAGTCGGGGTCTGGAGTCGGGGTCTGGAGACGGGGTCTGGAGTCCGGGTCTGGTTTTGGGTTCTGTCGTCGGGCTCTGGTGTCGGGGCCTGGAGGCGGTGTCTGGAGTCGGGGTGTGGAGTCGAGGTCTGGAGTCGGGATCTGGAGTCGGGGTCTGGAGTCGGGGTCTGGAGTCGGGGTCTGGAGTCGGGTCTGGAGGAGTCGGGGTCTGGAGTCGGGGTCTGGAGTCGGGGTGTGGAGTCGGGGTCTGGAGTCGGGATCTGGAGTCAGGGTCTGGAGTCGGGGTCTGGAGTCGGGGTCTGGAGTCAGGGTCTGGAGTCGTGGTCTGGAGGTGCCGGGGCCTGGAGTTGGGACCTGAAGTCGGGGCCTATAGTCGGGGCCTGTAGTCAGGGCCTGCAGTCGGGATCTGCAGTCGGGACCTGCAGTCAGGGCCTGGAGTCGGGGTCTGGAGTCGGGGTGTGGAGTCGGGGTCTGGAGTCGGGGTCTGGAGTCAGAATTTGGAGGAGTCAGGGTCTGGAGGAGTAGGTGTCTGGAGGAGTCGGGGTCTTGAGGAGTCGGCGTCTGGAGGAGTCGGCGTCTGGAGGCATCGGGGTCTGGAGTGGGTGTCTGGCGTGGGTGTCTGGAGTCGGGGTCTGGAGGTGTCGGGGCCTGTAGCCGGGGCCTGCAGACAGGGCCTGCAGTCGGGGTCTGGAGTCAGGGTCTGGAGTCGGAGTCTGGAGTCGGGGTCTGGAGGTATCGGTGTCGGGAGTCGGGGTCTGAAGTTGGGTAATGACGCCTGGGTGTGGAGTTGGGGTGTGGAGGAGTCGGGGTCTGGAGTCAGGGTCTGGTGGAGTCGGGGTCTGCAGTCGGGGCCTGGAATCGGGGTGTGGAGTCGGGGTCTGTAGTCGGGGTCTGGAGTCGGGGTTTAGAGTAGTGTGGGTCTGGAGGAGTAGGTGTCTGGAGGAGTCAGGGTCTGATGTCGTCGGGGTCTGGAGGAATCGGGGTCTGGAGGACTTGGGTCTGGAGGAGTCGGGGTCTGGAGGAGTCGGGGTCTGGAGTCGGTGTCTGGAGTCGGGGTCTGGAGGAATCGGTGTGGGAAGTCGGGGTCTGGATCCAGGTCAGGAGTCGGCGTCTGGTTTCGGAGTCTGTCGTCGGGCTCTGGAATTTGGGTCTGGAGGAGACGGGGTCTGGAGTCAGGGTCTGGAGTCGGGTGGTGGAGTCGGGGTCTGGAGTCGTTGTCTGGAGACGGGGTCTGGAGTCGGGGTCTGGAGTCGGTGCCTCGAGTCGGTGTATGGAGGAGTCTGGATCTGGAGTCGGGGTCTGGAGACGGTGTCTGGAGTTGGGGTCTGGAGTCGTGGTCTGGAGTCGGGGTCTGGAGTCAGGGTCTGGAGACGGGGTCTGGAGTCGGGGTCTGGAGACAGGGTCTGGAGTCGGGGTCTGGGTTCGGGTTCTGTCGTCGGGCTCTGGTGTTGGGGTGTGGAGGCGGTGTCTGGAGGATTCAGGGTCTGAAGGAGTCGTGGTCTGGAGGTGTCGGGGTCTGGAGTCGGGGTCTGGAGGAGTCGGGCTCAGGAGTCGGGGTCTGGAGTCAGGGTGTGGAGTCGGGGTCTGGAGTCCGGGTCTGGAATCGTGGTCTGGAGTCAGGGTCTTGGTGTGTCAGGGTCTGCAGTCGGGGTCTGGAGTCGGTGTCTGGAGTCGGTGTCTGGAGTCGGGGTCTGGAGTCGGTGTCTGGAGTCGGCGTCTGGAGACGGAGCCTGGAGTTGGCGTCTGGAGGAATCTGTGTAGGAAGTCGGGTATGGATCCAGGTCAGGATTCGGGGTCTGGTTTCGGGGTCTGGCATCGGGCTCTGGTGTCGGGGTCTGGTGGATTGAGGATCTGAAGGAGTCGTGGTCTGCAGGTGTCGGGGTCTGCAGTCGGGGTCTCCAGTCGGGGTCTGTAGTCGGGATCTGGAGGCGGGGCCTGGAGTCGGGATCTGGAGGCGGGGCCTGGAGTCGGGGCCTGGAGTCAGTGTCTGGAGGTGTCTGGATCTGGAGTCGTGGTCTGGAGACGGGGTCTGGAGTCGGGGTCTGGAGTTGGGGTCTGGAGTCGGGGTCTGGAGAAATCGGTGTTCTGAGTCGGGATCTGGATCCGGGTCAGGAATCGGGCTCTGGTGTCGGGGTCTGGAGGCGGGGTCTGGAGGATTCAGGGTCTGAAGGAGTAGTGGTCTGGAGATGTCGGGTTCTGGAGTCGGGGTCTGGACACGCGATCTGGCGGAATCGGTGTCGGGAGTCGGGGTCTGGAGGATTTGGGGTCTGGAGTCGGGTCTGGAGGAGTAGCGGACTGGATTCTGGATCTGGAGACGGTGTCTGGTGTCAGGGTCTGCAGTCAGGGTCTGGAGTTGGGGTCTGAAGGAGTCAGGGCCTGGAGGAATCGGGTTCTGGAGGATTCAGGGTCTGGAGGAGTCGGGGTCTGGAGGTGTCGGGATCTGGAGGAGTCGGGGGCTGGAGGAGTTGGGGTCTGGAGGAGTCGGGGTCTGGAGGAGTAGTGGAATGGAGTCGGGGTCTGGAGTCGGGGTCTGGAGTCGGGGTCTGGAGTCGGGGTCTGGAGGATTCAGGGTCTGAAGGAGTAGTGGTCTGGAGATGTCGGGTTCTGGAGTCGGGGTCTGGACTCGCGATCTGGCGGAATCGGTGTCGGGAGTCGGGGTCTGGAGGATTTGGGGTCTGGAGTCGGGTCTGGAGTAGTCGCGGACTGGATTCTGGATCTGGAGACGGTGTCTGGTGTCGGGGTCTGCAGTCAGGGTCTGGAGTTGGGGTCTGAAGGTGTCAGGGCCTGGAGGAATCGGGTTCTGGAGGAGTCAGGGTCTGGAGGAGTCGGGGTCTGGAGGTGTCGGGATCTGGAGGAGTCGGGGGCTGGAGGAGTTGGGGTCTGGAGGAGTCGGGGTCTGGAGGAGTAGTGGAATGGAGTCGGGGTCTGGAGTCGTGGTCTGGAGTTGGGGTCTGGAGTCGGGGTCTGCAGACGGGATCTCGAGTCGGGGCCTGGAGTCGGTGTATGGAGTAGTCTGGATCAGGAGTAGGGTTCTGGAGACGGGGTCTGGAGTCGGGGTCTGGAGTTGGGGTTTGGAGTCGGGGTCTGGAGACAGGGTCTGGAGTCGCGGTCTGGAGTCGGGGTCTGGAGTCGGGGCCTGGAGTCGGGGCCTGGAGTAGGTGTATGGAGGAGTCTGGATCTGGAGTCTGGGTCTGGAGACTGTGTCTGGAGTCGGGGTCTGGAGACGGGGTATGGAGACGGGGTCTGGAGTCGGGGTCTGGAGTCGGGATCTGGAGTCGGCGCCTGGTGTTGGTGCATGGAGGAGGCTGGATCTGGAGTCGGGGTCTGGAGACGAGGTCTGGAGTCGGGGTCTGGAGTCGTTGTTTGGAGACGGGGTCTGGAGTCGGGATCTGGAGTCAGGATCTGGAGTCGGGGCCTGTTGTCGGTGTATGGAGGAGTCTGGATCTGGAGTCGGGGTCTGGAGACGGGGTCTGGAGTCGCAGTCTGGAGTGGGGGTCAGGAGTCGGAGTCTGGTGTCGGGTTCTGGAGGAATCGGAGTCTGGAGGAGTCGGGTTCTGGAGGAGTCGTGGTCTGGAGGAGTCGGGGACCAGAGGAGTCAGGGTCTGGAGGAGTCAGGGTCTGGAGTTGGGGTCTGGAGGAGTCGGGGTCTGGAGTCGGAATCTGGAGGGATCGGTGTCGGGTGTCGGGGTATGGATCTGGGTCTGGAGTCGGGGTCTGGTGGAGTCGGGGTCTAGAGTCGGGGTCTGGAGTCGTGATCTGGAATCGGGGTCTGGAGGTGGGGCCTGGAGTCGGGGCCTGGAGTCGGTGTCTGGAGGTGTCTGGATCTGGAGTCGTGGTCTGGAGACGGGGTCTGGAGTTGGGGTCTGGAGTCGGTGTCTGGAGGTGTCTGGATCTGGAGTCATGGTCTGGAGATGGGGT
Source organism: Cetorhinus maximus (assembly GCF_964194155.1). Classification (NCBI taxonomy): domain Eukaryota; kingdom Metazoa; phylum Chordata; class Chondrichthyes; order Lamniformes; family Cetorhinidae; genus Cetorhinus; species Cetorhinus maximus. Next base: position 34,641 of record NW_027598298.1, on the reverse strand, counting down.
CTGTAGTCGGTGTCTGGAGTCGGGGTCTGGAGTCGAGGTCTGGAGAAATCGGTGTTCTGAGTTGGGATCTGGATCCGGGTCAGGAATCCGGCTCTGGTGTCGGGGTCTGGAGGCGGGGTCTGGAGGATTCAGGGTCTTAAGGCGTCGTGGTCTGGAGGTGTTGGGTTCTGGAGTCAGAGTCTGGACTCGCGATCTGGCGGAATAGGTGTCGGGAGTCGGGGTCTGGAGGATTCGGGGTGTGGAGTCGGGTCTGGAGGAGTCGGGGACTGGAGTCTGGATCTGGAGATGGTGTCTGGTGTTGGGGTCTGTACTCAGGGTCTGGAGTTGGGGTCTGAAGGAGTCAGCGTCTGGAGGAATCGGGTTCTGGAGGAGTCAGGGTCTGGAGGAGTCAGGGTCTGGAGGTATCGGGATCTGTAGGAGTCGGGGGCTGGAGGAGTTGGGGTCTGGAGGAGTCGGGGTCTGGAGGAGTCGTGGAATGGAGTCGGGGCCTGGAGACGGTGTATGGAGGAGTCTGGATCAGGAGTCGGGTTCTGGAGACGGGGTCTGGAGTTGGGGTCTGGAGTCGGGGTTTGGAGTCGGGGTCTGGAGACGGGGTCTGGAGTCGCGGTCTGGACTCCGGCTCAGGAGTCGGGATCTGGAGTTGGGGCCTGGAGTCGGTGTATGGAGGAGTCTGGATCTGGAGTATGGGTCTGGAGACGGGTTCTGGAGTCATGGTCTGGAGTCGGGGCTGGAGACGAGGTCTGGAGTCAGGATCTGGAGTCGGGGCCTGGAGTCGGAGTATGGAGGAGCCTGGATCTGGAGTCGGGGTCTGGAGACGAGGTCTGGAGTCGGGGTCTGGAGTCGTTGTCTGGAGACGGGGTCTGGAGTCGGGGTCTGGAGTCGGTGCCTGGAGTTGGTGTATGGAGGAGTCTGGATCTGGAGTCGGGGTTTGGAGACAGAGTCTGGAGTCAGGGTCTGGAGTCGGGGTCTGGAGTCAGCGTCTGGAGTCGGGGTCTGGAGTCGGGGTCTGGAGACAGGGTCTGGAGTCGGGGTCTGGGTTCGGGTTCTGTCGTCGGGCTCTGGTGTCGGGGTGTGGAGGCGGTGTCTGGAGGATTCAGGGTCTGAAGGAGTCGTGGTCTGGAGTTGTCGGGGTCTGGAGGAGTCGGGCTCAGGAGTCGGGGTCTGGAGTCAGGGTGTGGAGTCGGGGTCTGGAGTCGGGGTCTGGAGACGGGGTCTGGAGTCCGGGTCTGGTTTTGGGTTCTGTCGTCGGGCTCTGGTGTCGGGGCCTGGAGGCGGTGTCTGGAGTCGGGGTGTGGAGTCGAGGTCTGGAGTCAGGATCTGGAGTCGGGGTCTGGAGTCGGGGTCTGGAGTCGGGGTCTGGAGTCGGGTCTGGAGGAGTCGGGGTCTGGAGTCGGGGTCTGGAGTCGGGGTGTGGAGTCGGGGTGTGGAGTCGGGATCTGGAGTCAGGGTCTGGAGTCGGGGTCTGGAGTCAGGGTCTGGAGTCAGGGTCTGGAGTCGTGGTCTGGAGGTGCCGGGGCCTGGAGTTGGGACCTGTAGTCGGGGCCTATAGTCGGGGCCTGTAGTCAGGGCCTGCAGTCGGGATCTGCAGTCGGGACCTGCAGTCAGGGCCTGGAGTCGGGGTCTGGAGTCGGGGTGTGGAGTCGGGGTCTGGAGTCGGGGTCTGGAGTCAGAATTTGGAGGAGTCAGGGTCTGGAGGAGTAGGTGTCTGGAGGAGTCGGGGTCTTGAGGAGTCGGCGTCTGGAGGAGTCGGCGTCTGGAGGCATCGGGGTCTGGAGTGGGTGTCTGGCGTGGGTGTCTGGAGTCGGGGTCTGGAGGTGTCGGGGCCTGTAGCCGGGGCCTGCAGACAGGGCCTGCAGTCGGGGTCTGGAGTCAGGGTCTGGAGTCGGAGTCTGGAGTCGGGGTCTGGAGGTATCGGTGTCGGGAGTCGGGGTCTGAAGTTGGGTAATGACGCCTGGGTGTGGAGTTGGGGTGTGGAGGAGTCGGGGTCTGGAGTCAGGGTCTGGTGGAGTCGGAGTCTGCAGTCGGGGCCTGGAATCGGGGTGTGGAGTCGGGGTCTGTAGTCGGGGTCTGGAGTCGGGGTTTAGAGTAGTGTGGGTCTGGAGGAGTAGGTGTCTGGAGGAGTCAGGGTCTGACGTCGTCGGGGTCTGGAGGAATCGGGGTCTGGAGGACTTGGGTCTGGAGGAGTCGGGGTCTGGAGGAGTCGGGGTCTGGAGTCGGTGTCTGGAGTCGGGGTCTGGAGGAATCGGTGTGGGAAGTCGGGGTCTGGATCCAGGTCAGGAGTCGGGGTCTGGTTTCGGAGTCTGTCGTCGGGCTCTGGAATTTGGGTCTGGAGGAGACGGGGTCTGGAGTCAGGGTCTGGAGTCGGGTGGTGGAGTCGGGGTCTGGAGTCGTTGTCTGGAGACGGGGTCTGGAGTCGGGGTCTGGAGTCGGTGCCTCGAGTCGGTGTCTGGAGGTGTCTGGATCTGGAGTTGTGGTCTGGAGACGGGGTCTGGAGTCGGGGTCTGGAGTCGGGGTCTGGAGAAATCGGTGTTCTGAGTCGTGATCTGGATCCGGGTCAGGTATCGGGCTCTGGTGTCGGGGTCTGGAGGCGGGATCTGGAGGATTCAGGGTCTGAAGGAGTCGTGGTCTGGAGGTGTCGGGTTCTGGAGTCAGGGTCTGGACTCGCTATCTGGCGGAATCGGTGTCGGGAGTCGGGGTCTGGAGGATTCGGGGTCTGGAGTCGGGTCTGGAGGAGTCGGGGACTGGAGTCTGGGTCTGGAGACGGTGTCTGGTGTCGGGGTCTGTAGTCAGGGTCTGGAGTTGGGGTCTGGAGACGGGGTATGGAGACGGGGTCTGGAGTCGGGGTCTGGAGTCGGGATCTGGAGTCGGCGCCTGGTGTTGGTGCATGGAGGAGGCTGGATCTGGAGTCGGGGTCTGGAGACGAGGTCTGGAGTCGGGGTCTGGAGTCGTTGTTTGGAGACGGGGTCTGGAGTCGGGATCTGGAGTCAGGATCTGGAGTCGGGGCCTGTTGTCGGTGTATGGAGGAGTCTGGATCTGGAGTCGGGGTCTGGAGACGGGGTCTGGAGTCGCAGTCTGGAGTGGGGGTCAGGAGTCGGAGTCTGGTGTCGGGTTCTGGAGGAATCGGAGTCTGGAGGAGTCGGGTTCTGGAGGAGTCGTGGTCTGGAGGAGTCGGGGACCAGAGGAGTCAGGGTCTGGAGGAGTCAGGGTCTGGAGTTGGGGTCTGGAGGAGTCGGGGTCTGGAGTCGGAATCTGGAGGGATCGGTGTCGGGTGTCGGGGTATGGATCTGGGTCTGGAGTCGGGGTCTGGTGGAGTCGGGGTCTAGAGTCGGGGTCTGGAGTCGTGATCTGGAATCGGGGTCTGGAGGTGGGGCCTGGAGTCGGGGCCTGGAGTCGGTGTCTGGAGGTGTCTGGATCTGGAGTCGTGGTCTGGAGACGGGGTCTGGAGTTGGGGTCTGGAGTCGGTGTCTGGAGGTGTCTGGATCTGGAGTCATGGTCTGGAGATGGGGTCTGTAGTCGGTGTCTGGAGTCGGGGTCTGGAGTCGAGGTCTGGAGAAATCGGTGTTCTGAGTTGGGATCTGGATCCGGGTCAGGAATCCGGCTCTGGTGTCGGGGTCTGGAGGCGGGGTCTGGAGGATTCAGGGTCTTAAGGCGTCGTGGTCTGGAGGTGTTGGGTTCTGGAGTCAGAGTCTGGACTCGCGATCTGGCGGAATAGGTGTCGGGAGTCGGGGTCTGGAGGATTCGGGGTGTGGAGTCGGGTCTGGAGGAGTCGGGGACTGGAGTCTGGATCTGGAGATGGTGTCTGGTGTTGGGGTCTGTACTCAGGGTCTGGAGTTGGGGTCTGAAGGAGTCAGCGTCTGGAGGAATCGGGTTCTGGAGGAGTCAGGGTCTGGAGGAGTCAGGGTCTGGAGGTATCGGGATCTGTAGGAGTCGGGGGCTGGAGGAGTTGGGGTCTGGAGGAGTCGGGGTCTGGAGGAGTCGTGGAATGGAGTCGGGGCCTGGAGACGGTGTATGGAGGAGTCTGGATCAGGAGTCGGGTTCTGGAGACGGGGTCTGGAGTTGGGGTCTGGAGTCGGGGTTTGGAGTCGGGGTCTGGAGACGGGGTCTGGAGTCGCGGTCTGGACTCCGGCTCAGGAGTCGGGATCTGGAGTTGGGGCCTGGAGTCGGTGTATGGAGGAGTCTGGATCTGGAGTATGGGTCTGGAGACGGGTTCTGGAGTCATGGTCTGGAGTCGGGGCTGGAGACGAGGTCTGGAGTCGGGATCTGGAGTCGGGGCCTGGAGTCGGAGTATGGAGGAGCCTGGATCTGGAGTCGGGGTCTGGAGACGAGGTCTGGAGTCGGGGTCTGGAGTCGTTGTCTGGAGACGGGGTCTGGAGTCGGGGTCTGGAGTCGGTGCCTGGAGTTGGTGTATGGAGGAGTCTGGATCTGGAGTCGGGGTTTGGAGACAGAGTCTGGAGTCAGGGTCTGGAGTCGGGGTCTGGAGTCAGCGTCTGGAGTCGGGGTCTGGAGTCGGGGTCTGGAGACAGGGTCTGGAGTCGGGGTCTGGGTTCGGGTTCTGTCGTCGGGCTCTGGTGTCGGGGTGTGGAGGCGGTGTCTGGAGGATTCAGGGTCTGAAGGAGTCGTGGTCTGGAGTTGTCGGGGTCTGGAGGAGTCGGGCTCAGGAGTCGGGGTCTGGAGTCAGGGTGTGGAGTCGGGGTCTGGAGTCGGGGTCTGGAGACGGGGTCTGGAGTCCGGGTCTGGTTTTGGGTTCTGTCGTCGGGCTCTGGTGTCGGGGCCTGGAGGCGGTGTCTGGAGTCGGGGTGTGGAGTCGAGGTCTGGAGTCGGGATCTGGAGTCGGGGTCTGGAGTCGGGGTCTGGAGTCGGGGTCTGGAGTCGGGTCTGGAGGAGTCGGGGTCTGGAGTCGGGGTCTGGAGTCGGGGTGTGGAGTCGGGGTGTGGAGTCGGGATCTGGAGTCAGGGTCTGGAGTCGGGGTCTGGAGTCAGGGTCTGGAGTCAGGGTCTGGAGTCGTGGTCTGGAGGTGCCGGGGCCTGGAGTTGGGACCTGTAGTCGGGGCCTATAGTCGGGGCCTGTAGTCAGGGCCTGCAGTCGGGATCTGCAGTCGGGACCTGCAGTCAGGGCCTGGAGTCGGGGTCTGGAGTCGGGGTGTGGAGTCGGGGTCTGGAGTCGGGGTCTGGAGTCAGAATTTGGAGGAGTCAGGGTCTGGAGGAGTAGGTGTCTGGAGGAGTCGGGGTCTTGAGGAGTCGGCGTCTGGAGGAGTCGGCGTCTGGAGGCATCGGGGTCTGGAGTGGGTGTCTGGCGTGGGTGTCTGGAGTCGGGGTCTGGAGGTGTCGGGGCCTGTAGCCGGGGCCTGCGGACAGGGCCTGCAGTCGGGGTCTGGAGTCAGGGTCTGGAGTCGGAGTCTGGAGTCGGGGTCTGGAGGTATCGGTGTCGGGAGTCGGGGTCTGAAGTTGGGTAATGACGCCTGGGTGTGGAGTTGGGGTGTGGAGGAGTCGGGGTCTGGAGTCAGGGTCTGGTGGAGTCGGAGTCTGCAGTCGGGGCCTGGAATCGGGGTGTGGAGTCGGGGTCTGTAGTCGGGGTCTGGAGTCGGGGTTTAGAGTAGTGTGGGTCTGGAGGAGTAGGTGTCTGGAGGAGTCAGGGTCTGACGTCGTCGGGGTCTGGAGGAATCGGGGTCTGGAGGACTTGGGTCTGGAGGAGTCGGGGTCTGGAGGAGTCGGGGTCTGGAGTCGGTGTCTGGAGTCGGGGTCTGGAGGAATCGGTGTGGGAAGTCGGGGTCTGGATCCAGGTCAGGAGTCGGGGTCTGGTTTCGGAGTCTGTCGTCGGGCTCTGGAATTTGGGTCTGGAGGAGACGGGGTCTGGAGTCAGGGTCTGGAGTCGGGTGGTGGAGTCGGGGTCTGGAGTCGTTGTCTGGAGACGGGGTCTGGAGTCGGGGTCTGGAGTCGGTGCCTCGAGTCGGTGTCTGGAGGTGTCTGGATCTGGAGTTGTGGTCTGGAGACGGGGTCTGGAGTCGGGGTCTGGAGTCGGGGTCTGGAGAAATCGGTGTTCTGAGTCGTGATCTGGATCCGGGTCAGGTATCGGGCTCTGGTGTCGGGGTCTGGAGGCGGGATCTGGAGGATTCAGGGTCTGAAGGAGTCGTGGTCTGGAGGTGTCGGGTTCTGGAGTCAGGGTCTGGACTCGCTATCTGGCGGAATCGGTGTCGGGAGTCGGGGTCTGGAGGATTCGGGGTCTGGAGTCGGGTCTGGAGGAGTCGGGGACTGGAGTCTGGGTCTGGAGACGGTGTCTGGTGTCGGGGTCTGTAGTCAGGGTCTGGAGTTGGGGTCTGAAGGAGTGAGGATCTGGAGGAATCAGTTTCTGGAGGTGTCGGGATCTGGAGGAGTCGGGGGCTGGTGGAGTTGGGGTCTGGAGGAGTCAGGGTCAGGAGTCGGGGTATGGAGTTGGGGTCTGGAGTCGGGGTCTGGAGGAATCGGTGTTCTGAGTCGGGGTCTGGAGTCGTTGTCTGGAGACGGGGTCTGGAGTCGGGGTCTGGAGTCGGGATCTGGAGTCGGGGTCTGGAGTCGGTGTATGGAGGAGTCTGGATCTGGAGTCGGAGTCTGGAGACGGTGTCTGGAGTCGGGGTCTGGAGTCGTGGTCTGGAGACGGGGTCTGGAGTCGGGGTCTGGAGGAGTCGTGGAATGGAGTCGGGGTCTGGAGTCGGGGTCTGGAGTCTGGGTCTGCAGTCAGGATCTCGAGTCGGGGCCTGGAGTCGGGGTCTGGAGTCGGGGTCTGGAGTCGTTGATCTGGAGTTGGGGCCTGGAGTCGGGGCCTGGAGTCGGTGTATGGAGGAGTCTGGATCTGGAGTCTGGGTCTGGAGACGGGGTCTGGAGTCGAGGTCTGGAGTCGGGGTCTGGAGACGGGGTCTGGAGTTCGGATCTGGAGTCCGGATCTGGAGCCGGGATCTGGAGCCGGGGCCTGGAGTCGGTGCATGGAGGAGTCTGGATCTGGAGTCGGGGTCTGGAGACGAGGTCTAGAGTCGGGATCTGGAGTCGTTGTCTGGAGACGGGGTCTGGAGTCGGGGTCTGGAGTCGGGATCTGGAGTCGGGGTCTGGAGTCGGTGTATGGAGGAGTCTGGATCTGGAGTCGGGGTCTGGAGACGGTGTCTGGAGTCGGGGTCTGGAGTCGTGGTCTGGAGACGGGGTCTGGAGTCGGGGTCTGGAGTCGGGGTCTGGAGACGGGGTCTGGAGTCCGGGTCTGGTTTTGGGTTCTGTCGTCGGGCTCTGGTGTCGGGGCCTGGAGGCGGTGTCTGGAGTCGGGGTGTGGAGTCGAGGTCTGGAGTCGGGATCTGGAGTCGGGGTCTGGAGTCGGGGTCTGGAGTCGGGGTCTGGAGTCGGGTCTGGAGGAGTCGGGGTCTGGAGTCGGGGTCTGGAGTCGGGGTGTGGAGTCGGGGTCTGGAGTCGGGATCTGGAGTCAGGGTCTGGAGTCGGGGTCTGGAGTCGGGGTCTGGAGTCAGGGTCTGGAGTCGTGGTCTGGAGGTGCCGGGGCCTGGAGTTGGGACCTGAAGTCGGGGCCTATAGTCGGGGCCTGTAGTCAGGGCCTGCAGTCGGGATCTGCAGTCGGGACCTGCAGTCAGGGCCTGGAGTCGGGGTCTGGAGTCGGGGTGTGGAGTCGGGGTCTGGAGTCGGGGTCTGGAGTCAGAATTTGGAGGAGTCAGGGTCTGGAGGAGTAGGTGTCTGGAGGAGTCGGGGTCTTGAGGAGTCGGCGTCTGGAGGAGTCGGCGTCTGGAGGCATCGGGGTCTGGAGTGGGTGTCTGGCGTGGGTGTCTGGAGTCGGGGTCTGGAGGTGTCGGGGCCTGTAGCCGGGGCCTGCAGACAGGGCCTGCAGTCGGGGTCTGGAGTCAGGGTCTGGAGTCGGAGTCTGGAGTCGGGGTCTGGAGGTATCGGTGTCGGGAGTCGGGGTCTGAAGTTGGGTAATGACGCCTGGGTGTGGAGTTGGGGTGTGGAGGAGTCGGGGTCTGGAGTCAGGGTCTGGTGGAGTCGGGGTCTGCAGTCGGGGCCTGGAATCGGGGTGTGGAGTCGGGGTCTGTAGTCGGGGTCTGGAGTCGGGGTTTAGAGTAGTGTGGGTCTGGAGGAGTAGGTGTCTGGAGGAGTCAGGGTCTGATGTCGTCGGGGTCTGGAGGAATCGGGGTCTGGAGGACTTGGGTCTGGAGGAGTCGGGGTCTGGAGGAGTCGGGGTCTGGAGTCGGTGTCTGGAGTCGGGGTCTGGAGGAATCGGTGTGGGAAGTCGGGGTCTGGATCCAGGTCAGGAGTCGGCGTCTGGTTTCGGAGTCTGTCGTCGGGCTCTGGAATTTGGGTCTGGAGGAGACGGGGTCTGGAGTCAGGGTCTGGAGTCGGGTGGTGGAGTCGGGGTCTGGAGTCGTTGTCTGGAGACGGGGTCTGGAGTCGGGGTCTGGAGTCGGTGCCTCGAGTCGGTGTATGGAGGAGTCTGGATCTGGAGTCGGGGTCTGGAGACGGTGTCTGGAGTCGGGGTCTGGAGTCGTGGTCTGGAGTCGGGGTCTGGAGTCAGGGTCTGGAGACGGGGTCTGGAGTCGGGGTCTGGAGACAGGGTCTGGAGTCGGGGTCTGGGTTCGGGTTCTGTCGTCGGGCTCTGGTGTTGGGGTGTGGAGGCGGTGTCTGGAGGATTCAGGGTCTGAAGGAGTCGTGGTCTGGAGGTGTCGGGGTCTGGAGTCGGGGTCTGGAGGAGTCGGGCTCAGGAGTCGGGGTCTGGAGTCAGGGTGTGGAGTCGGGGTCTGGAGTCCGGGTCTGGAATCGTGGTCTGGAGTCAGGGTCTTGGTGTGTCAGGGTCTGCAGTCGGGGTCTGGAGTCGGTGTCTGGAGTCGGTGTCTGGAGTCGGGGTCTGGAGTCGGTGTCTGGAGTCGGCGTCTGGAGACGGAGCCTGGAGTTGGCGTCTGGAGGAATCTGTGTAGGAAGTCGGGTATGGATCCAGGTCAGGATTCGGGGTCTGGTTTCGGGGTCTGGCATCGGGCTCTGGTGTCGGGGTCTGGTGGATTCAGGATCTGAAGGAGTCGTGGTCTGCAGGTGTCGGGGTCTGCAGTCGGGGTCTCCAGTCGGGGTCTGTAGTCGGGATCTGGAGGCGGGGCCTGGAGTCGGGATCTGGAGGCGGGGCCTGGAGTCGGGGCCTGGAGTCAGTGTCTGGAGGTGTCTGGATCTGGAGTCGTGGTCTGGAGACGGGGTCTGGAGTCGGGGTCTGGAGTTGGGGTCTGGAGTCGGGGTCTGGAGAAATCGGTGTTCTGAGTCGGGATCTGGATCCGGGTCAGGAATCGGGCTCTGGTGTCGGGGTCTGGAGGCGGGGTCTGGAGGATTCAGGGTCTGAAGGAGTAGTGGTCTGGAGATGTCGGGTTCTGGAGTCGGGGTCTGGACTCGCGATCTGGCGGAATCGGTGTCGGGAGTCGGGGTCTGGAGGATTTGGGGTCTGGAGTCGGGTCTGGAGGAGTAGCGGACTGGATTCTGGATCTGGAGACGGTGTCTGGTGTCAGGGTCTGCAGTCAGGGTCTGGAGTTGGGGTCTGAAGGAGTCAGGGCCTGGAGGAATCGGGTTCTGGAGGATTCAGGGTCTGGAGGAGTCGGGGTCTGGAGGTGTCGGGATCTGGAGGAGTCGGGGGCTGGAGGAGTTGGGGTCTGGAGGAGTCGGGGTCTGGAGGAGTAGTGGAATGGAGTCGGGGTCTGGAGTCGGGGTCTGGAGTCGGGGTCTGGAGTCGGGGTCTGGAGGATTCAGGGTCTGAAGGAGTAGTGGTCTGGAGATGTCGGGTTCTGGAGTCGGGGTCTGGACTCGCGATCTGGCGGAATCGGTGTCGGGAGTCGGGGTCTGGAGGATTTGGGGTCTGGAGTCGGGTCTGGAGTAGTCGCGGACTGGATTCTGGATCTGGAGACGGTGTCTGGTGTCGGGGTCTGCAGTCAGGGTCTGGAGTTGGGGTCTGAAGGTGTCAGGGCCTGGAGGAATCGGGTTCTGGAGGAGTCAGGGTCTGGAGGAGTCGGGGTCTGGAGGTGTCGGGATCTGGAGGAGTCGGGGGCTGGAGGAGTTGGGGTCTGGAGGAGTCGGGGTCTGGAGGAGTAGTGGAATGGAGTCGGGGTCTGGAGTCGTGGTCTGGAGTTGGGGTCTGGAGTCGGGGTCTGCAGACGGGATCTCGAGTCGGGGCCTGGAGTCAGTGTATGGAGTAGTCTGGATCAGGAGTAGGGTTCTGGAGACGGGGTCTGGAGTCGGGGTCTGGAGTTGGGGTTTGGAGTCGGGGTCTGGAGACAGGGTCTGGAGTCGCGGTCTGGAGTCGGGGTCTGGAGTCGGGGCCTGGAGTCGGGGCCTGGAGTAGGTGTATGGAGGAGTCTGGATCTGGAGTCTGGGTCTGGAGACTGTGTCTGGAGTCGGGGTCTGGAGACGGGGTATGGAGACGGGGTCTGGAGTCGGGGTCTGGAGTCGGGATCTGGAGTCGGCGCCTGGTGTTGGTGCATGGAGGAGGCTGGATCTGGAGTCGGGGTCTGGAGACGAGGTCTGGAGTCGGGGTCTGGAGTCGTTGTTTGGAGACGGGGTCTGGAGTCGGGATCTGGAGTCAGGATCTGGAGTCGGGGCCTGTTGTCGGTGTATGGAGGAGTCTGGATCTGGAGTCGGGGTCTGGAGACGGGGTCTGGAGTCGCAGTCTGGAGTGGGGGTCAGGAGTCGGAGTCTGGTGTCGGGTTCTGGAGGAATCGGAGTCTGGAGGAGTCGGGTTCTGGAGGAGTCGTGGTCTGGAGGAGTCGGGGACCAGAGGAGTCAGGGTCTGGAGGAGTCAGGGTCTGGAGTTGGGGTCTGGAGGAGTCGGGGTCTGGAGTCGGAATCTGGAGGGATCGGTGTCGGGTGTCGGGGTATGGATCTGGGTCTGGAGTCGGGGTCTGGTGGAGTCGGGGTCTAGAGTCGGGGTCTGGAGTCGTGATCTGGAATCGGGGTCTGGAGGTGGGGCCTGGAGTCGGGGCCTGGAGTCGGTGTCTGGAGGTGTCTGGATCTGGAGTCGTGGTCTGGAGACGGGGTCTGGAGTTGGGGTCTGGAGTCGGTGTCTGGAGGTGTCTGGATCTGGAGTCATGGTCTGGAGATGGGGTCTGTAGTCGGTGTCTGGAGTCGGGGTCTGGAGTCGAGGTCTGGAGAAATCGGTGTTCTGAGTTGGGATCTGGATCCGGGTCAGGAATCCGGCTCTGGTGTCGGGGTCTGGAGGCGGGGTCTGGAGGATTCAGGGTCTTAAGGCGTCGTGGTCTGGAGGTGTTGGGTTCTGGAGTCAGAGTCTGGACTCGCGATCTGGCGGAATAGGTGTCGGGAGTCGGGGTCTGGAGGATTCGGGGTGTGGAGTCGGGTCTGGAGGAGTCGGGGACTGGAGTCTGGATCTGGAGATGGTGTCTGGTGTTGGGGTCTGTACTCAGGGTCTGGAGTTGGGGTCTGAAGGAGTCAGCGTCTGGAGGAATCGGGTTCTGGAGGAGTCAGGGTCTGGAGGAGTCAGGGTCTGGAGGTATCGGGATCTGTAGGAGTCGGGGGCTGGAGGAGTTGGGGTCTGGAGGAGTCGGGGTCTGGAGGAGTCGTGGAATGGAGTCGGGGCCTGGAGACGGTGTATGGAGGAGTCTGGATCAGGAGTCGGGTTCTGGAGACGGGGTCTGGAGTTGGGGTCTGGAGTCGGGGTTTGGAGTCGGGGTCTGGAGACGGGGTCTGGAGTCGCGGTCTGGACTCCGGCTCAGGAGTCGGGATCTGGAGTTGGGGCCTGGAGTCGGTGTATGGAGGAGTCTGGATCTGGAGTATGGGTCTGGAGACGGGTTCTGGAGTCATGGTCTGGAGTCGGGGCTGGAGACGAGGTCTGGAGTCGGGATCTGGAGTCGGGGCCTGGAGTCGGAGTATGGAGGAGCCTGGATCTGGAGTCGGGGTCTGGAGACGAGGTCTGGAGTCGGGGTCTGGAGTCGTTGTCTGGAGACGGGGTCTGGAGTCGGGGTCTGGAGTCGGTGCCTGGAGTTGGTGTATGGAGGAGTCTGGATCTGGAGTCGGGGTTTGGAGACAGAGTCTGGAGTCAGGGTCTGGAGTCGGGGTCTGGAGTCAGCGTCTGGAGTCGGGGTCTGGAGTCGGGGTCTGGAGACAGGGTCTGGAGTCGGGGTCTGGGTTCGGGTTCTGTCGTCGGGCTCTGGTGTCGGGGTGTGGAGGCGGTGTCTGGAGGATTCAGGGTCTGAAGGAGTCGTGGTCTGGAGTTGTCGGGGTCTGGAGGAGTCGGGCTCAGGAGTCGGGGTCTGGAGTCAGGGTGTGGAGTCGGGGTCTGGAGTCGGGGTCTGGAGACGGGGTCTGGAGTCCGGGTCTGGTTTTGGGTTCTGTCGTCGGGCTCTGGTGTCGGGGCCTGGAGGCGGTGTCTGGAGTCGGGGTGTGGAGTCGAGGTCTGGAGTCGGGATCTGGAGTCGGGGTCTGGAGTCGGGGTCTGGAGTCGGGGTCTGGAGTCGGGTCTGGAGGAGTCGGGGTCTGGAGTCGGGGTCTGGAGTCGGGGTGTGGAGTCGGGGTGTGGAGTCGGGATCTGGAGTCAGGGTCTGGAGTCGGGGTCTGGAGTCAGGGTCTGGAGTCAGGGTCTGGAGTCGTGGTCTGGAGGTGCCGGGGCCTGGAGTTGGGACCTGTAGTCGGGGCCTATAGTCGGGGCCTGTAGTCAGGGCCTGCAGTCGGGATCTGCAGTCGGGACCTGCAGTCAGGGCCTGGAGTCGGGGTCTGGAGTCGGGGTGTGGAGTCGGGGTCTGGAGTCGGGGTCTGGAGTCAGAATTTGGAGGAGTCAGGGTCTGGAGGAGTAGGTGTCTGGAGGAGTCGGGGTCTTGAGGAGTCGGCGTCTGGAGGAGTCGGCGTCTGGAGGCATCGGGGTCTGGAGTGGGTGTCTGGCGTGGGTGTCTGGAGTCGGGGTCTGGAGGTGTCGGGGCCTGTAGCCGGGGCCTGCGGACAGGGCCTGCAGTCGGGGTCTGGAGTCAGGGTCTGGAGTCGGAGTCTGGAGTCGGGGTCTGGAGGTATCGGTGTCGGGAGTCGGGGTCTGAAGTTGGGTAATGACGCCTGGGTGTGGAGTTGGGGTGTGGAGGAGTCGGGGTCTGGAGTCAGGGTCTGGTGGAGTCGGAGTCTGCAGTCGGGGCCTGGAATCGGGGTGTGGAGTCGGGGTCTGTAGTCGGGGTCTGGAGTCGGGGTTTAGAGTAGTGTGGGTCTGGAGGAGTAGGTGTCTGGAGGAGTCAGGGTCTGACGTCGTCGGGGTCTGGAGGAATCGGGGTCTGGAGGACTTGGGTCTGGAGGAGTCGGGGTCTGGAGGAGTCGGGGTCTGGAGTCGGTGTCTGGAGTCGGGGTCTGGAGGAATCGGTGTGGGAAGTCGGGGTCTGGATCCAGGTCAGGAGTCGGGGTCTGGTTTCGGAGTCTGTCGTCGGGCTCTGGAATTTGGGTCTGGAGGAGACGGGGTCTGGAGTCAGGGTCTGGAGTCGGGTGGTGGAGTCGGGGTCTGGAGTCGTTGTCTGGAGACGGGGTCTGGAGTCGGGGTCTGGAGTCGGTGCCTCGAGTCGGTGTCTGGAGGTGTCTGGATCTGGAGTTGTGGTCTGGAGACGGGGTCTGGAGTCGGGGTCTGGAGTCGGGGTCTGGAGAAATCGGTGTTCTGAGTCGTGATCTGGATCCGGGTCAGGTATCGGGCTCTGGTGTCGGGGTCTGGAGGCGGGATCTGGAGGATTCAGGGTCTGAAGGAGTCGTGGTCTGGAGGTGTCGGGTTCTGGAGTCAGGGTCTGGACTCGCTATCTGGCGGAATCGGTGTCGGGAGTCGGGGTCTGGAGGATTCGGGGTCTGGAGTCGGGTCTGGAGGAGTCGGGGACTGGAGTCTGGGTCTGGAGACGGTGTCTGGTGTCGGGGTCTGTAGTCAGGGTCTGGAGTTGGGGTCTGAAGGAGTGAGGATCTGGAGGAATCAGTTTCTGGAGGTGTCGGGATCTGGAGGAGTCGGGGGCTGGTGGAGTTGGGGTCTGGAGGAGTCAGGGTCAGGAGTCGGGGTATGGAGTTGGGGTCTGGAGTCGGGGTCTGGAGGAATCGGTGTTCTGAGTCGGGGTCTGGAGTCGTTGTCTGGAGACGGGGTCTGGAGTCGGGGTCTGGAGTCGGGATCTGGAGTCGGGGTCTGGAGTCGGTGTATGGAGGAGTCTGGATCTGGAGTCGGAGTCTGGAGACGGTGTCTGGAGTCGGGGTCTGGAGTCGTGGTCTGGAGACGGGGTCTGGAGTCGGGGTCTGGAGGAGTCGTGGAATGGAGTCGGGGTCTGGAGTCGGGGTCTGGAGTCTGGGTCTGCAGTCAGGATCTCGAGTCGGGGCCTGGAGTCGGGGTCTGGAGTCGGGGTCTGGAGTCGTTGATCTGGAGTTGGGGCCTGGAGTCGGGGCCTGGAGTCGGTGTATGGAGGAGTCTGGATCTGGAGTCTGGGTCTGGAGACGGGGTCTGGAGTCGAGGTCTGGAGTCGGGGTCTGGAGACGGGGTCTGGAGTTCGGATCTGGAGTCCGGATCTGGAGCCGGGATCTGGAGCCGGGGCCTGGAGTCGGTGCATGGAGGAGTCTGGATCTGGAGTCGGGGTCTGGAGACGAGGTCTAGAGTCGGGATCTGGAGTCGTTGTCTGGAGACGGGGTCTGGAGTCGGGGTCTGGAGTCGGGATCTGGAGTCGGGGTCTGGAGTCGGTGTATGGAGGAGTCTGGATCTGGAGTCGGGGTCTGGAGACGGTGTCTGGAGTCGGGGTCTGGAGTCGTGGTCTGGAGACGGGGTCTGGAGTCGGGGTCTGGAGTCGGGGTCTGGAGACGGGGTCTGGAGTCCGGGTCTGGTTTTGGGTTCTGTCGTCGGGCTCTGGTGTCGGGGCCTGGAGGCGGTGTCTGGAGTCGGGGTGTGGAGTCGAGGTCTGGAGTCGGGATCTGGAGTCGGGGTCTGGAGTCGGGGTCTGGAGTCGGGGTCTGGAGTCGGGTCTGGAGGAGTCGGGGTCTGGAGTCGGGGTCTGGAGTCGGGGTGTGGAGTCGGGGTCTGGAGTCGGGATCTGGAGTCAGGGTCTGGAGTCGGGGTCTGGAGTCGGGGTCTGGAGTCAGGGTCTGGAGTCGTGGTCTGGAGGTGCCGGGGCCTGGAGTTGGGACCTGAAGTCGGGGCCTATAGTCGGGGCCTGTAGTCAGGGCCTGCAGTCGGGATCTGCAGTCGGGACCTGCAGTCAGGGCCTGGAGTCGGGGTCTGGAGTCGGGGTGTGGAGTCGGGGTCTGGAGTCGGGGTCTGGAGTCAGAATTTGGAGGAGTCAGGGTCTGGAGGAGTAGGTGTCTGGAGGAGTCGGGGTCTTGAGGAGTCGGCGTCTGGAGGAGTCGGCGTCTGGAGGCATCGGGGTCTGGAGTGGGTGTCTGGCGTGGGTGTCTGGAGTCGGGGTCTGGAGGTGTCGGGGCCTGTAGCCGGGGCCTGCAGACAGGGCCTGCAGTCGGGGTCTGGAGTCAGGGTCTGGAGTCGGAGTCTGGAGTCGGGGTCTGGAGGTATCGGTGTCGGGAGTCGGGGTCTGAAGTTGGGTAATGACGCCTGGGTGTGGAGTTGGGGTGTGGAGGAGTCGGGGTCTGGAGTCAGGGTCTGGTGGAGTCGGGGTCTGCAGTCGGGGCCTGGAATCGGGGTGTGGAGTCGGGGTCTGTAGTCGGGGTCTGGAGTCGGGGTTTAGAGTAGTGTGGGTCTGGAGGAGTAGGTGTCTGGAGGAGTCAGGGTCTGATGTCGTCGGGGTCTGGAGGAATCGGGGTCTGGAGGACTTGGGTCTGGAGGAGTCGGGGTCTGGAGGAGTCGGGGTCTGGAGTCGGTGTCTGGAGTCGGGGTCTGGAGGAATCGGTGTGGGAAGTCGGGGTCTGGATCCAGGTCAGGAGTCGGCGTCTGGTTTCGGAGTCTGTCGTCGGGCTCTGGAATTTGGGTCTGGAGGAGACGGGGTCTGGAGTCAGGGTCTGGAGTCGGGTGGTGGAGTCGGGGTCTGGAGTCGTTGTCTGGAGACGGGGTCTGGAGTCGGGGTCTGGAGTCGGTGCCTCGAGTCGGTGTATGGAGGAGTCTGGATCTGGAGTCGGGGTCTGGAGACGGTGTCTGGAGTCGGGGTCTGGAGTCGTGGTCTGGAGTCGGGGTCTGGAGTCAGGGTCTGGAGACGGGGTCTGGAGTCGGGGTCTGGAGACAGGGTCTGGAGTCGGGGTCTGGGTTCGGGTTCTGTCGTCGGGCTCTGGTGTTGGGGTGTGGAGGCGGTGTCTGGAGGATTCAGGGTCTGAAGGAGTCGTGGTCTGGAGGTGTCGGGGTCTGGAGTCGGGGTCTGGAGGAGTCGGGCTCAGGAGTCGGGGTCTGGAGTCAGGGTGTGGAGTCGGGGTCTGGAGTCCGGGTCTGGAATCGTGGTCTGGAGTCAGGGTCTTGGTGTGTCAGGGTCTGCAGTCGGGGTCTGGAGTCGGTGTCTGGAGTCGGTGTCTGGAGTCGGGGTCTGGAGTCGGTGTCTGGAGTCGGCGTCTGGAGACGGAGCCTGGAGTTGGCGTCTGGAGGAATCTGTGTAGGAAGTCGGGTATGGATCCAGGTCAGGATTCGGGGTCTGGTTTCGGGGTCTGGCATCGGGCTCTGGTGTCGGGGTCTGGTGGATTCAGGATCTGAAGGAGTCGTGGTCTGCAGGTGTCGGGGTCTGCAGTCGGGGTCTCCAGTCGGGGTCTGTAGTCGGGATCTGGAGGCGGGGCCTGGAGTCGGGATCTGGAGGCGGGGCCTGGAGTCGGGGCCTGGAGTCAGTGTCTGGAGGTGTCTGGATCTGGAGTCGTGGTCTGGAGACGGGGTCTGGAGTCGGGGTCTGGAGTTGGGGTCTGGAGTCGGGGTCTGGAGAAATCGGTGTTCTGAGTCGGGATCTGGATCCGGGTCAGGAATCGGGCTCTGGTGTCGGGGTCTGGAGGCGGGGTCTGGAGGATTCAGGGTCTGAAGGAGTAGTGGTCTGGAGATGTCGGGTTCTGGAGTCGGGGTCTGGACTCGCGATCTGGCGGAATCGGTGTCGGGAGTCGGGGTCTGGAGGATTTGGGGTCTGGAGTCGGGTCTGGAGGAGTAGCGGACTGGATTCTGGATCTGGAGACGGTGTCTGGTGTCAGGGTCTGCAGTCAGGGTCTGGAGTTGGGGTCTGAAGGAGTCAGGGCCTGGAGGAATCGGGTTCTGGAGGATTCAGGGTCTGGAGGAGTCGGGGTCTGGAGGTGTCGGGATCTGGAGGAGTCGGGGGCTGGAGGAGTTGGGGTCTGGAGGAGTCGGGGTCTGGAGGAGTAGTGGAATGGAGTCGGGGTCTGGAGTCGGGGTCTGGAGTCGGGGTCTGGAGTCGGGGTCTGGAGGATTCAGGGTCTGAAGGAGTAGTGGTCTGGAGATGTCGGGTTCTGGAGTCGGGGTCTGGACTCGCGATCTGGCAGAATCGGTGTCGGGAGTCGGGGTCTGGAGGATTTGGGGTCTGGAGTCGGGTCTGGAGTAGTCGCGGACTGGATTCTGGATCTGGAGACGGTGTCTGGTGTCGGGGTCTGCAGTCAGGGTCTGGAGTTGGGGTCTGAAGGTGTCAGGGCCTGGAGGAATCGGGTTCTGGAGGAGTCAGGGTCTGGAGGAGTCGGGGTCTGGAGGTGTCGGGATCTGGAGGAGTCGGGGGCTGGAGGAGTTGGGGTCTGGAGGAGTCGGGGTCTGGAGGAGTAGTGGAATGGAGTCGGGGTCTGGAGTCGTGGTCTGGAGTTGGGGTCTGGAGTCGGGGTCTGCAGACGGGATCTCGAGTCGGGGCCTGGAGTCAGTGTATGGAGTAGTCTGGATCAGGAGTAGGGTTCTGGAGACGGGGTCTGGAGTCGGGGTCTGGAGTTGGGGTTTGGAGTCGGGGTCTGGAGACAGGGTCTGGAGTCGCGGTCTGGAGTCGGGGTCTGGAGTCGGGGCCTGGAGTCGGGGCCTGGAGTAGGTGTATGGAGGAGTCTGGATCTGGAGTCTGGGTCTGGAGACTGTGTCTGGAGTCGGGGTCTGGAGACGGGGTATGGAGACGGGGTCTGGAGTCGGGGTCTGGAGTCGGGATCTGGAGTCGGCGCCTGGTGTTGGTGCATGGAGGAGGCTGGATCTGGAGTCGGGGTCTGGAGACGAGGTCTGGAGTCGGGGTCTGGAGTCGTTGTTTGGAGACGGGGTCTGGAGTCGGGATCTGGAGTCAGGATCTGGAGTCGGGGCCTGTTGTCGGTGTATGGAGGAGTCTGGATCTGGAGTCGGGGTCTGGAGACGGGGTCTGGAGTCGCAGTCTGGAGTGGGGGTCAGGAGTCGGAGTCTGGTGTCGGGTTCTGGAGGAATCGGAGTCTGGAGGAGTCGGGTTCTGGAGGAGTCGTGGTCTGGAGGAGTCGGGGACCAGAGGAGTCAGGGTCTGGAGGAGTCAGGGTCTGGAGTTGGGGTCTGGAGGAGTCGGGGTCTGGAGTCGGAATCTGGAGGGATCGGTGTCGGGTGTCGGGGTATGGATCTGGGTCTGGAGTCGGGGTCTGGTGGAGTCGGGGTCTAGAGTCGGGGTCTGGAGTCGTGATCTGGAATCGGGGTCTGGAGGTGGGGCCTGGAGTCGGGGCCTGGAGTCGGTGTCTGGAGGTGTCTGGATCTGGAGTCGTGGTCTGGAGACGGGGTCTGGAGTTGGGGTCTGGAGTCGGTGTCTGGAGGTGTCTGGATCTGGAGTCATGGTCTGGAGATGGGGTCTGTAGTCGGTGTCTGGAGTCGGGGTCTGGAGTCGAGGTCTGGAGAAATCGGTGTTCTGAGTTGGGATCTGGATCCGGGTCAGGAATCCGGCTCTGGTGTCGGGGTCTGGAGGCGGGGTCTGGAGGATTCAGGGTCTTAAGGCGTCGTGGTCTGGAGGTGTTGGGTTCTGGAGTCAGAGTCTGGACTCGCGATCTGGCGGAATAGGTGTCGGGAGTCGGGGTCTGGAGGATTCGGGGTGTGGAGTCGGGTCTGGAGGAGTCGGGGACTGGAGTCTGGATCTGGAGATGGTGTCTGGTGTTGGGGTCTGTACTCAGGGTCTGGAGTTGGGGTCTGAAGGAGTCAGCGTCTGGAGGAATCGGGTTCTGGAGGAGTCAGGGTCTGGAGGAGTCAGGGTCTGGAGGTATCGGGATCTGTAGGAGTCGGGGGCTGGAGGAGTTGGGGTCTGGAGGAGTCGGGGTCTGGAGGAGTCGTGGAATGGAGTCGGGGCCTGGAGACGGTGTATGGAGGAGTCTGGATCAGGAGTCGGGTTCTGGAGATGGGGTCTGGAGTTGGGGTCTGGAGTCGGGGTTTGGAGTCGGGGTCTGGAGACGGGGTCTGGAGTCGCGGTCTGGACTCCGGCTCAGGAGTCGGGATCTGGAGTTGGGGCCTGGAGTCGGTGTATGGAGGAGTCTGGATCTGGAGTATGGGTCTGGAGACGGGTTCTGGAGTCATGGTCTGGAGTCGGGGCTGGAGACGAGGTCTGGAGTCGGGATCTGGAGTCGGGGCCTGGAGTCGGAGTATGGAGGAGCCTGGATCTGGAGTCGGGGTCTGGAGACGAGGTCTGGAGTCGGGGTCTGGAGTCGTTGTCTGGAGACGGGGTCTGGAGTCGGGGTCTGGAGTCGGTGCCTGGAGTTGGTGTATGGAGGAGTCTGGATCTGGAGTCGGGGTTTGGAGACAGAGTCTGGAGTCAGGGTCTGGAGTCGGGGTCTGGAGTCAGCGTCTGGAGTCGGGGTCTGGAGTCGGGGTCTGGAGACAGGGTCTGGAGTCGGGGTCTGGGTTCGGGTTCTGTCGTCGGGCTCTGGTGTCGGGGTGTGGAGGCGGTGTCTGGAGGATTCAGGGTCTGAAGGAGTCGTGGTCTGGAGTTGTCGGGGTCTGGAGGAGTCGGGCTCAGGAGTCGGGGTCTGGAGTCAGGGTGTGGAGTCGGGGTCTGGAGTCTGGGTCTGGAGTCTGGGTCTGGAATCGTGGTCTGGAGTCAGGGTCTTGGTGTGTCAGGGTCTGCAGTCGGGGTCTGGAGTCGGTGTCTGGAGTCGGTGTCTGGAGTCGGGGTCTGGAGTCGGTGTCTGGAGTCGGCGTCTGGAGACGGAGCCTGGAGTTGGCGTCTGGAGGAATCTGTGTAGGAAGTCGGGTCTGGATCCAGGTCAGGAGTCGGGGTCTGGTTTCGGGGTCTGGCGTCGGGCTCTGGTGTCGGGGTCTGGTGGATTGAGGATCTGAAGGAGTCGTGGTCTGCAGGTGTCGGGGTCTGCAGTCGGGGTCTCCAGTCGGGGTCTGCAGTCGGGCTCTGGAGTCGGGGCCTGGAGTCGGAGTCTGGAGTCGGCGTCTGGAGGAATCCGTGTGGGAAGTCGGATCTGGATCCAGGTCAGGAGTCGGGGTCTGTGGTCAGGCTCTGGAGTTGGGTTCTGGAGGAGTCGGGCTCTGGAGTCGGAGTCTGGAGTCGGGGTCTGGAGTCGGGGTCTGCAGTCGGGGTCTGGAGTCCATGTCTGGAGGAATCGTTGTCAGGTATTGGGGTCTGGATCTAGGTCAGGAATCCACGTCTGGAGGATTCGGGGTCTGCAGTCGGGGTCTGGAGCTGGGGTCTGGAGTTGGGATCTGGATTCAGGGTCTGGAGTCGAAGTCTGAAGTTGGCATCTGGAGACGAAGTCTGGAGTCATCGTCTGGAGGAATCCATGTGGGAAGTCGGGTCTGGATCCAGGTCAGGAGTCGGGGTCTGGATTCGGGGTCTGGAGGAGTCGGGGCCTGGAGGAGTCGGGGCCTGGTGGAGTTGGGGCCTGGAGGATTCGGGGTCAGGAGGAGTCATGGTCTGGAGGAGTCGCAGTGTGGAGGACCCGGGTTCTGGAGTCGGATTCTGGAGTCGGGGTCTGGAGTCGGAGTCTGCAGTCGGGGTCTGGTGTCAGGGTCTGGAGGATTCGGAGTATGGAGGAGTCGGTTTCTGGAGGAGTCGTGGTCTGGAGGAGTCGGGGACCGGAGGAGTCAGGGTCTGGAGGAGTCAGGGTCTGGATTCGGGGTCTGGAGTCGAAGACTGAAGTCGGCATCTGGATTCGAAGTCTGGAATCATCATCTGGAGGAATCCGTGTGGGAAGTCGGGTCTGGATCCAGGTCAGGCGTCGGGGTCTGGATTCGGGGTCTGGTGGAGTCGGGGCCTGGAGTTGTCGGGATCTGGAGGAGTTGGGGTCTCGAGGAGTCGTGATCTGGAGGTGTCGGGATCTGGAGGAGTGGGGGTCTGGAGGAGGCAGGGTCTGGAGTCGGGGACTGGAGTCAGGGCTTGGAGTCGGGGTCTGGAGTCGGATTCAGGAGTCGGGGTCTGGTGTCGGGGTCTGGAGGATTCAGAGTCTGGAGGAGTCGGGTTCTGGAGGAGTCATGGTCTGGAGGAGTCGGGGACCGGAGGAGTCAGGGTCTGGAGGAGTCAGGGTCTGGAGTTGGGGTCTGGAGGAGTCGGGGTCTGGAGTCGGGATCTGGAGGGATCAGTGTCGGGTGTCGGGGTATGGATCTGGGTCTGGAGTCAGGGTCTGGCGGAGTCGGGGTCTAGAGTCGGGGTCTGGTGTCAGGATCTGGAGGCAGGGCCTGGAGTCGGGGCCTGGAGTCGGTGTCTGGAGGTGTCTGGATCTGGAGTCGTGGTCTGGAGACGGGGTCTGGAGTCGGGGTCTGGAGTCGGGGTCTGGAGTCGGGGTCTGGAGTCGGGGTCTGGAGTCGGGGTCTGGAGTCGGGGTCTGGAATCAGGGTCTGGAGGCGGGGCCTGGAGTCGGGGCCTGGAGTTGGTGCCTGGAGGTGTCCGGATCTGGAGTCGTGGTCTGGAGACGGGGTCTGGAGTCGGGGTCTGGAGTCGGGGTCTGGAGAAATCGGTGTTCTGAGTCGGGATCTGGATCCGGGTCAGGAATCGGGCTCTGGTGTCGGGGTCTGGAGGCGGGGTCTGGAGGATTCGGGGTCTGAAGGAGTAGCGGTCTGGGGATGTCGGGTTCTGGAGTCGGGGTCTGGACTCGCGATCTGGCGGAATCGGTGTCGGGAGTCGGGGTCTGGAGGATTCGGGGTCTGGAATCGGGTCTGGAGGAGTCGGGGACTGGAGTCTGGATCTGGAGACGGTGTCTGGTGTCAGGGTCTGCAGTCAGGGTCTGGAGTTGGGGTCTGAAGGAGTCAGGGCCTGGAGGAATCGGGTTCTGGAGGAGTCTGGGTCTGGAGGAGTCGGGGTCCGGAGGTGTCGGGATCTGGAGGAGTCGGGGGTGGAGGAGTTGGGGTCTGGAGGAGTCGGGGTCTGGAGGAGTAGTGGAATGGAGTCGGGGTCTGGAGTCGGGGTCTGGAGTCGGGGTCTGCAGACGGGATCTCGATTCAGGGCCTGGAGTCAGTGTATGGAGGAGTCTGGATCAGGAGTCGGGTTCTGGATACGGGGTCTGGAGTCGGGGTCTGGAGTCGGGGTCTGGAGTTGGTGTATGGAGGAGTCTGGATCTGGAGTCGGGGTCTGGAGACGAGCTCTGGAGTCGGGGTCTGGAGTCGTTGTTTGGAGACGGGGTCTGGAGTCGGGGCCTGGAGTCGGTGTATGGAGGAGTCTGGATCTGGAGTCGGGGTCTGGAGACGGGGTCTGGAGTCGGGGTCTGGAGTCGGGGTCTGGAGTCGGGGTCTGGAGACGGGGTCTGGAGTCGGGTTCTGGGTTCGGGTTCTGTCGTCGGGCTCTGGTGTCGGTGTCTGGAGGATTCAGGGTCTGAAGGAGTCTTGGTCTGGAGGTGTCGGGGTCTGGAGTCGGGGTCTGGACTCGCGATCTGGTGGAATCGGTGTCGGGAGTCGGGGTCTGGAGGATTCGGGGTCTGGAGTCGGGTCTGGAGGTGTCGGGCTCAGGAGTCGGGGTCTGGAGTCGGGGTGTGGAGTCGGGGTCTGGAGTCGGGATCTGCAGTCAGGTTCTGGAGTCGGGGTATGGAGTCGGTGTCTGGAGTCGGAGTCTGGAGGAATCGGTGTCAGGTGTCGGGGTCTGGATCTAGGTCAGGAGTCGGGGTCTGGAGGAGCCGGGGTCTCGAGTCGTGGTCTGCAGTAGGTGTCTGGAGACGGGGCATGGAATCAGGGTCTGGAGTTGGGGTCTGGAGGAGACAGGGTCTGCAGGAGTCGGGATCTGGAGGAGTCGGGGTCTGGAGAAGTCGGGGTCTGGAGTCGGGTTCTGGAGTCGGGGCTGGGAGTCGGGGTCTGGAGTCGGGGTGTGGAGTCAGGTTGTGGAGTCGGGGTCTGGAGTCGGTGTTTGGAGGAGTCGGGGTCTGGAGGAGTAGGTGTCTGGAGTAGTCGGAGTCTGGAGGAGTTGGGGTCAGGAGGAGTCGGGGTCTTGTGGAGTCGGGGTCTGGAGTTGGTGTCTGGAGTCGGGGTCTGGAGGAATCGGTGTGGGAAGTCGGGGTCTGGATCCAGGTCAGGAGTCGGGGTCTGGTTTCGGGGTCTGACGTCGGTGTCTGGAGTTGGGGTCTGGAGGAGTCGGGGTCTGGAGTCAGGGTCTGGAGTCGGGGTCTGGAGGAGTCGGGGTATGGAGTCAGGGTCTGGAGTTGGGGTCTGGAGGAGTCGGGGTATGGAGTCAGGGTTTGGAGCTGGGGTCTGGAGTCGGGGCCTGGAGGAACCGGCTTCAGGTGTCGGGGTCTGGATCTATGTCAGGAGTCGGGGTTTGGAGGAGCCGGGGTCTGGAGTCGGGGTCTGCAGTCGGCGTCTGGAGGAATCAATGTAGGAAGTCGGGTCTGGATCCAGGTCAGGAGTCGGGGTCTGGTTTCCGGGTCTGGCGTCGGGCTCTGGTGTCGGGGTCTGGAGGATTCAGGGTCTGAAGGAGTCGTGGTCTGCAGGTGTCGGGGTCTGGAGTCGGGTTCAGTAGTCCATGTCTGGAGGAATCATTGTCCGCTATCGGGGTCTGGATCTAGGTCAGGAGTCAGGTTCTGGACACAGGGTCTGGAGTCGGGGTCTGGTTTCGGGGTCTGTCGTTGGGCTCTGGTGTCGGGGTCTGGAGGTGGGGTCTGGAGGATTCAGGGTCTGAAGGAGTCGTGGTCTGGAGGTGTCGAGGTCTGGAGTCGGGGTCTGGACTCCTGATCTGGCGGAATCGGTGTCGGGAGTCGGGGTCTGGTGGATTCTGGGTCTGGAGTCGGGTCTGGAGGAGTCGGGCTCAGGAGTCGGGGACTGGAGTCTGGATCTGGAGACGGTATCTGGAGTCAGGATCTGTAGTAGGGGTCTGGAGGAGACAGGGTCTGGAGTCAGGGTCTGGAGTCGGGGTCTGGAGTCGGGATCAGGAGTCGGGGTCTGGAGTCGGTGTCTGGAGTTAGGGTCTGGAGGAGTCGGGAAATCGAGGAGTCAGGGTCTGGAGGAGTCGTGATCTGGAGGTGTTGGGATGTGGAGGAGTCGGGGTCTGGAGGAGTCGGGGTCTGGAGGAGTCGGGGTGTGGAGGAGTCGGGGTCTGGAGGAGTCAGGGTCTGGAGGAGTCAAGGTCTGGAGTCGGGATCTGGAGGAATCGGTGTCGTTTGTCGGGATATGGATCTGGGTCTGGAGTTGGGCTCTGGCGGAGTCGGGTTCTGGAGTCGGGGTTTGGAGTTGGGGTCTTGAATCAGGGTCTGGAGGCATGGCCTGGAGTCGGGGCCTGGAGTCGGTGTCTGGAGGAGTCTGGATCTGGAGTCGTGGTCTGGAGACGGGGTCTGGAGTCGGGGTCTGGAGTCGGGGTCTGCTGTCGGGATCTGGAGTCGGGGACTGGAGAAATCGATGTTCTGAGTCGGGCTCTGGATCCGGGTCACGAGTCGGGGTCTTGAGTCGGGGTCTGCTGTCGGGATCTGGAGTCGGGGCCTGGAGTCGATGTATGGAGGAGTCTGGATCTGGAGTCGGGGTCTGGAGTCAGTGTCAGGCGGCGGGGTCTGGAGTCGGGGTCTGGAGTCGGGGACTGGAGAAATCGATGTTCTGAGTCGGGCTCTGGATCCGGGTCACGAGTCGGGGTCTTGAGTCGGGGTCTGCTGTCGGGATCTGGAGTCGGGGCCTGGAGTCGATGTATGGAGGAGTCTGGATCTGGAGTCGGGGTCTGGAGTCAGTGTCAGGCGGCGGGGTCTGGAGGAATCGGTGTGGGAAGTCGGGGTCTGGATCCAGGTCAGGAGTCGGGGTCTGGTTTTGGGGTCTGTCGCAGGGCTCTGGAGTTTGGGTCTGGAGGAGTCGGGGTCTGGAGTCAGGGTCTGGAGTCGGGGTCTGGAGTCGGGGTCTGGAGGAATCGGCGTCAGGTGTCAGGGTCTGGCTCTAGGTGAGGAGTCGGGGTCTGGAGGAGCCGGGGTCTGGAGTCGGGGTCTGCAGTCGGTGTCTGTAGCTGGGGTCTGGAGTCCGGGTCTGGAATCGGGGTCTGCAGTCGGGGTCGGGAGTTGGGCTCTGGAGTCGGTGTCTGGAGGAGTCTGGACCTGGAGTCGGGGTCTGAAGACGGGGTCTGGAGTCGGGGTCTGGAGTCAGGGTCTGGAGTCCGGGTCTGGAGTTTGCGCCTGGAGTCGGGGTGTGGAGTCGGGGTTTTGGAGTCGGGGTTTGGGGTAGTCTGGGTCTGGAGTAGTAGGTGTCTGGAGGAGTCGGGGTCTGGCATCGTCGGGGTCTGGAGGAGTCGAGGGCAGGAGGAGTCGGAGTCTGGAGTCAGGGTCTAGAGGAGTCGGGGCCGGGAGTCGTGGTCTGGAGTCAGGGTGTGGAGTCGGGGTCTGCAGTCGGGCTTTGGGGTAGTCTGGGTCTGGAGTAGTAGGTGTCTGGAGGAGTTGGGGTCTGGCATCGTCGGGGTCTGGAGGAGTCGGGGGCAGGAGGAGTCGGAGTCTGGAGTCGGGGTCTGGAGGAGTCGGGGTCTGGAGTCGGAGTCTGGAGGAGTCGGGGTCTGGAGTCGGGGTCTGGAGGAGTCGGGGTCTGGAGTTGGGTTCTGGAGCAATCGGTGTCAGGTGTCGGGGTCTGGATCTAGGTCAGGAGTCGGGATCTGGAGGAGCCGCGGTCTGGAGTCGTGGTCTGCAGTAGGTGTCTGGAGCTGGGGTCTGGAGTCGGGGTCTGGAATCGGGGTCTGTAGTCGGGGTCTGGAGACAGGGTCTAGAGTCGGGCTCTGGGTGTGTCGGGGTCTGCAGTTGGGGTCTGCAGTCGGGGTCTGGAATCGGGGTCTGGAGTCGGTGTCTGGAGGAGTCTGGACCTGGAGTCAGGGTCTGGAGACGAGGTCTGGAGTCGGGGTCTGGAGTCGGGGTCTGGAGTCGGGGTCTGGAGTCGGGATCTGGAGAAATCGGTGTTCTGCGTCGGGATCTGGATCCGGGACAGGAATTGGGGTCTGGTTTCGGGGTCTGTCGTCGGGCTCTGGTGTCGGGGTCTGGAGGCGGGGTCTGGAATCATTCAGTGTCTGAAGGAGTCGTGGTCTGGAGTAGTCGGTGTCTGGACTCGCGATCTGGTGGAATCGGTGTCGGGAGTCGGGGTCTGGAGGATTTGGTGTCCGGAGTCGGGTCTGGAGGAGTCGGGATCAGGAGTTGGGGACTGGAGTCTGGATCTGGAGACGGTGTCTGGAGTCAGGGTCTGTAGTCGGGGTCTGGAGTTGGTGTCTGGAGGAGACAGGGTCCGCAGGAGTCGGGATCTGGAGGAGTCGGGGTCTGGAGGAGTCGGGGTCTGGAGTCAGGGTCTGGAGTCTGGGTCTGGAGTCGGGATCTGGAGTCGGGATCTGGAGTTGGGTTCTGGATTCGGGGTCTGGAGGTGTCGGGGTCTGGAGTCGGGGTCTGGAGTCAGGGTCTGGAGTCGAGGTCTGGAGGTGTCGGGGCCTGGAGTCGGGGCATGTAGTCAGGTCCTGCAGTCGGGGCCTGCAGTCAGGGCCTGGAGTCGGGGTCTGGAGTTGGGGTGTGGAGTCGGGGTCTGGAGTCGGGCTCTGGAGTCGGGGTTTGGAGTAGTCTTGGTCTGGAGGAGTAGGTGTCAGGAGAAGTCGGGGTCTTGCGTCGTCGGGGTCTGGAGGAGTCGGGGGCAGGAGGAGTCAGGGTCTGGAGGAGTCGGGTTCTGGAGGAGTTGGGGTCAGGAGGACTCGGGGTCTGGATGTGTCGGGGCCTGTAGTCGGGGCCTGCAATCAGGGCCTGCAGTTGTGGCCTGGAGTCAGGGTCTGGAGTCGGGGTGTGGAGTCGGGGTCTGGAGTCGGGGTTTGGGGTAGTCTGGGTCTGGAGGAGTAGGTGTCTGGAGGAGCCGGGGTCTGGCATCGTCGGGGTCTGGAGGAGTCGGGGGCAGGAGGAGTCGGGGTCTGGAGGAGTAGGTGTCTGGAGGAGTCGGAGTCTGGCATCGTCGGGGTCTGGAGGAGTCGGGGGCAGGAGGAGTCGGGGGCAGGAGGAGTCGGGGTCAGGAGGACTCGGGGTCTGGAGGACTCGGGGTCTGGTGGAGTCGGTGTTTGGAGGAGTCGGTGTCTGGAGGAGTCGGGGTCTGGAGTCGGGCTCTGGAGGAGTAGATGTCTGGAGGAGTAGGTGTCTGGAGGATTCGGGGTCTGGTGGAGTCGGTGTCTGGAGGAGTCGGGGTCTGGAGTCGGGCTCTGGAGGAGTAGGTGGCTGGAGGAGTCGGGGTCTGGCGTCGTCAGGGTCTCGAGGAGTCGGGGGCAGGAGGAGTCGGGGTCAGGAGGACTCGGGGTCTGGAGGACTCGGGGTCTGGAGGACTCGGGGTCTGGTGGAGTCGGTGACTGGAGGAGTCAGTGTCTGGAGGAGTCGGGGTCTGGAGTCGGTGTCTGGAATCGGGGTCTGGAGGAATCGGTGTGGGAAGTCGGGGTCTGGATCCAGGTCAGGATTCGGGGTCTGGTTGCAGGGTCTGTCGTCGGGCTCTGGAGTTGGGGTCTGGAGGAGTCGGGGTCTGGAGTCAAGGTCTGGAGGAATCGGTGTCAGGTGTCGAGGTCTGGATCTATGTCAGGAGTCGGGGTCTGGAGGAGCCGGGGTCTGGGGTCGTGGTCTGCATTAGGTGTCTGCAGCTGGGGTCTGGAGTCAGGGTGTGGCATCAGGGTCTGGAGTCGGGGTCTGGAGACGGGGTCTAGAGTGGGGCTCTGGGTGTGTCTGGGTCTGCAGTCGGGGTCTGGAGTCGGGGTCTGGAGGTGTCGGGGCCTGCAGTCGGGGCCTGGAGTCAGGGTCTGGAGTCGGGGTCTGGAGGAATCGGTGTCTGGAGTTGGGGTCTGGAGGAATCGGTGTCAGGTGTCGGGGTCTGGATCTAAGTCAGGAGTCGGGGTCAGGAGGAGCCGGGGTCTGGAGTCGTGGTCTGCATTAGGTGTCTGCAGCTGGGGTCTGGAGTCAGGGTCTGGAATCGGGGTCTGGAGTCGGGGTCTGGAGACGGGGTCTAGAGTCGGGCTCTGGGTGTGTCGGGGTCTGCAGTCGGGGTCTGGAGTCGGGGTCTGGAGTCGGTGTCTGGAGGAGTCTGGACATGGAGTCAGGGTCTGGAGTCGGGGTCTGGAGTTGGTGTCTGGAGTCGGGGTATGGAGTCGGGGTCTGGAGTCGGGGTCTGGAGTCGGGATCTGGAGAAATCGGTGTTCTGAGTCGGGATCTGGATCCGGGTCAGGAATTGGGGTCTGGTTTCGGGGTCTGTCGGGCTCTGGTGTCGGGGTCTGGAGGCGGGGTCTGGAGGACTCAGGGTCTGAAGGAGTCGTGGTCTGGAGGTGTCGGGGTCTGGAGTCAGGGTCTGGACTCGCGATCTGGCGGAATCGGTGTTGGGAGTCGGGGTCTGGAGGATTTGGTGTCTGGAGTCGGGTCAGGAGGAGTCGGGCACAGGAGTCGGGGACTGGAGTCTGGATCTGGAGACGGTGTCTGGAGTCAGGGTCTGTAGTCGGGGTCTGGAGGAGACAGGGTCTGGAGTCGGGGTCTGGAGGAGTAGGTGTCTGGAGGATTCGGGGTCTGGCGTCGTCGGGGTCTGGAGGAGTCGGGGACAGGAGGAGTAGGGGTCTGGAGGAGTCGGGGTCTGGAGGACTTGGGGTCTGATGGAGTCGGTGTCTGGAGGAGTCGGTGTCTGGAGGAGTCGGGGACAGGAGGAGTAGGAGTCAGGAGGACTCGGGGTCTGGAGGACTCGGGGTCTGATGGAGTCGGTGTCTGGAGGAGTCGGTGTCTGGAGGAGTCGGGGTCTGGAGGAGTCGGGGTCTGGAGTCGGTGTCTGGAATCGGGGTCTGGAGGAATCGGTGTGGGAAGTCGGGGTCTGGATCCAGGTCAGGAGTCGGGGTCTGGTTGCAGGGTCTGTCATCAGGCTCTAGAGTTGGGGTCTGGAGGAGTCGGGGTCTGGAGTCAAGGTCTGGAGGAATCGGTGTCAGGTGTCGGGGTCTGGATCTAGGTCAGGAGTCGGGGTCAGGAGGAGCCGGGGTATGGAGTCGTGGTCTGCATTAGGTGTCTGCAGCTGGGGTCTGGAGTCAGGGTCTGGAATCGGGGTCTGGAGTCGGGGTCTGGAGACGGGGTCTAGAGTCGGGCTCTGGGTGTGTCGGGGTCTGCAGTCGGGGTCTGGAGTCGGGGTCTGGAGTCGGTGTCTGGAGGAGTCTGGACCTGGAGTCAGGGTCTGGAGACGGGGTCTGGAGACGGGGTATGGAGTCGGGGTCTGGAGTCGGGGTCTGGAGTCGGGATCTGGAGAAATCGGTGTTCTGAGTCAGGATCTGGATCCGGGTCAGGAATTGGGGTCTGGTTTCAGGGTCTGTCGTCGGGCTCTGGTGTCAGGGTATGGAGGCGGGGTCTGGAGGATTCAGGGTCTTAAGGAGTCATGGTGTGGAGGTGTCGGAGTCTGGAGTCGGGGTCTGGACTCGCGATCTGGCTGAATCAGAGTCGGGAGTCGGGGTCTGGCGGATTCGGTGTCTGGAGTTGGGCTCAGGAGTCAGGGACTGGAGTCTGGATCTGGAGACGGTGTCTGGAGTCAGGGTCTGTAGTCTGGGTCTGGAGTTGGGGTCTGGAGGAGACAGGATCTGCAGGAGTCGGGATCTGGAGGCGTTGGGATCCGGAGGAGTCAGGGTCTGGAGGAGTCGGGGTCTGGAGTCAGGGTTAGGAGTCGGGGTCTGGAGGAACCGGCGTCAGGTGTCGGGGTCTGGATCTAGGTCAGGAGTCGGGGTCTGGAGGAGCCGGGGTCTAGAGTCGGGGTCTGCAGTCGGTGTCTGGAGCTGGGGACTGGAGTCAGGGTCTGGAATCGGGGTTTGGAGTCAGGGGCTTGGTGTGTTGGGGTCTGTAGTCGCGGTCTGGAGTTGGTGTCTGGAGTCGGGGTCTGGAGTCAGGGTCTGGAGTCAGCATCTGGAGTCGGAGCCTGGAGTCAGCGTCTGGAGCAATCCGCATAGGAAGTCGGGTCTGGATCCAGGTCAGGAGTCGGGGTCTGGTTTCCGGGTCTGCCGTCGGGCTCTGGTGTCGGGGTCTGGAGGATTCAGGGTCTGAAGGAGTCATGGTCTGCAGGTGTCGGGGTCTGCAGTCGGGGTCTGGAGTCGGGTTCTGGAGTCCATGTCTGGAGGAATCGTTGTCACCTATCAGGGTCTGGATCTAGGTCAGGAGTCGGGGTCTGGACACAGGGTCTGGAGTCGGGGTCTGGTTTCGGGGTCTGTCGTCGGGCTCAGGTGTTGGGGTCTGGAGGCGGGGTCTGGAGGATTCAGGGTCTGAAGGAGTCGTGGTCTGGAGGTGTAGGCGTCTGGAGTCGGGGTCTGGACTCGGGATCTGGCGGATTCGGTGTCGGGAGTCGGGGTCTGGAGGATTCGCATTCTGGAGTCGGGTCTGGAGGAGTTGGGCTCAGGAGTCGGGGACTGGAGTCTGGATCTGGAGACGGTGTCTGGAGTCCGGATCTGTAGTCGGGGTCTGGAGTCGGGGTCTGGAGGAGTTGGGGTATCGAGGAGTCAGGGTCTGGAGGAGTCATGATCTGGAGTTGTCGGGATCTGGAGGAGTCAGGGTCTGGAGGAGTCGGGGTCTGGAGTCGTGGTCTGGAGTCGGGGTCTGGAGTCGGGGTCTGGAGTCGGGTTCTGGAGTCGGGGTCTGGAGTCGGGGTCTGGAGTCGGGGTCTGGAGCATTAGGAGTCTGAAGGAGTCAGCGTCTGGAGGAGTCGGTGTCTGGAGGAGTCGGGGTCTGGAGGAGTCAGGGTCTGGAGGAGTCAGGGTCTGGAGATGGGGTCTGGAGACGGGGTATGGAGTCGGGGTCTGGAGTCGGTGTCTGGAGTCGGGATCTGGAGAAATCGGTGTTCTGAGTCGGAATCTGGATCCGGGACAGGAATTGGGATCTGGGCTCATGGTCTGTCGTCGGGCTCTGGTGTCGGGGTCTGGAGGCGGGGTCTGGAGGATTCAGGGTCTGAAAGAGTCGTGGTCTGGAGGCGTCGGGGTCTGGAGTCGGGGTCTGGAATCAGGGTCCGGAGGAGTCGGGGCTTGGAGTCGGGGTCTGGAGTCGGGGTATGGAGTCGGTTTGTGGAGTCGGGTTCTGTCGTCGGGCTCTGGAGTTGGGGTTCAGAGGAGTCGGGGTCTGGAGTCAGGGTTTGGAGTCGGGGTCTGGAGTCGGGGCCTGGAGGAACCGGCGTCAGGTGTCGGGGTCTGGATCTAGGTCAGGAGTCGGGGTCTGGAGGAACCGGGGTTTGGAGTTGGGGTCTGCAGTCGGTGTCTGGAGCTTGGGTCTGGAGTCGGGGTCTGGAATCGTGGTTTGGAGTCATGGTCTTGGTGTGTCGGGGTTTGCAGTCGCGGTCTGGAGTTGGTGTCTGGAGTCGGGGTCTGGAGTCGGGGTCTGGAGTCGGGGTCTGGAGTCAGCGTCTGGAGTCGGAGCCTGGAGTCGGCGTCTGGAGGAATCCGTGTAGGAAGTCGGGTCTGGATCCAGGTCAGGAGTCGGGGTCTGGTTTTCGGGTCTGCCGTCGGGCTCTGGTGTCGGGGTCTGGAGGATTCAGGGTCTGAAGGAGTCGTGGTGTGCAGGTGTCGGGGTATGCAGTCGGGGTCTGGAGTCGGCTTCTGGAGTCCATGTCTGGAGGAATCGTTGTCAGCTATCGGGGTCTGGATCTAGGTCAGGAGTCGGGGTCTGGTTTCAGGGTCTGTCGTCAGGCTCGGGTGTTGGGGTCTGGAGGCGGGGTCTGGAGGATTCAGGGTCTGAAGGAGTCGTGGTCTGGTGGTGTAGGCGTCTGGAGTCGGGGTCTGGACTTGCAATCTGGCGGAATCGGTGTCGGGAGTCGGGGTCTGGAGGATTCGCGTTCTGGAGTCGGTTCTGGAGGAGTCGGGCTCAGGAGTCGGGGACTGGAGCCTGGATCTGGAGATGGTGTCTGGAGTCCGGATCTGTAGTCAGGGTCTGGAGGAGTCGGGGTCTCGAGGAGTCAGGGTCTGGAGGAGTCGTGATCTGGAGTTGTCGGGATCTGGAGGAGTCAGGGTCTGGAGGAGTCGGGGTCTGGAGTCGGGGTCTGGAGTCGGGGTCTGGTGTCGGGTTCTGGAGTTGGGGTCTGTAGTCGGGGTCTGGAGTCGGGGTCTGGAGTCGGGGTCTGGAGCATTCGGAGTCTGGAGGAGTCGGGGTCAGGAGGAGTCGGGGTCTGGAGGAGTCGGCGTCTGGTGGAGTCAGGGTCTGGAGGAGTCAGGGTCTGGAGTCGGGATCTGGAGGAATCGGTGTCGTTTGTCGGGGCATGGATCTGGGTCTGGAGTCGGACTCTGGCGGAGTCGGGGTCTGGAGTCGGTGTCTGGAGTTGGGGTCTGGAATCGGGGTCTGGAGGAGTGGCCTGGAGTTGGGACCTGGAGTCAGTGTCTTGAGGAGTCTGGATCTGGAGTTGTGGTCTGGAGACGGGGTCTGGAGTTGGGGTCTGGAGTCGGGGTCTGGAATCGGGGTCTGGAGTCGGGGTCTGGAGTCGGGAACTGGAGAAATCGGTGTTCTGAGTCGGGATCTGGATCCGGGTCAGGAGTCGGGGTCTTGATTTGGGGTCTGCTGTCGGGATCTGGAGTCGGGGCCTGGAGTCGGTGTATGGAGGAGTCTGTATCTGGAGTCGGGGTCTGGAGTTGGTGTCTGGAGGCGGGGTCTGGAGGAATCGGTGTGGGAAGTCGGGGTCTGGGTCCAGGTCAGGAGTCGGGGTCTGGTTTCGGGGTCTGTCGCATGGCTCTGGAGTTTGGGTCTGGAGGAGTCGGGGTCTGGAGTCAGGGTCTGGAGTCGGGGTCTGGAGGAATCGGCGTCAGGTGTCGGGGTCTGGATCTTGGTGAGGAGCCGGGGTCTGGAGACGGTGTCTGCAGTCGGTGTCTGGAGCTGGGGTCTGGAGTCAGGGTCTGGAATCGGGGTCTGGAGTCGGGGTCTGGAGACGGGGTCTAGAGTCGGGCTCTGGGTGTGTCGGGGTCTGCAGTCGGGGTCTGGAGTCGGGCTCTGGAGTCGGTGTCTGGAGGAGTCTGGAATTGGTCTCGGGGTCTGGAGGCGGGGTCGGGAGTCGGGGTCTGGAGTCGGGGTCTGGAGTTTGCGTCTGGAGTCGGGTTCTGGAGAAATCGGTGTTCTGAGTCGGGATCTGTATCTGGGTCAGGAATCGGGGTCTGGTTTCGGGGTCTGTCGTCGGGATCTGGTGTCGGGGTCTGGAGGCGGGGTCTGGAGGATTCAGGGTCAGAAGGAGTCGTGATCTGGATGTGTCGGGGTCTGGAGTCGGGGTCTGGACTCGCGATCTGGCGGAATCGGTGTCGGGAGTCGGGGTCTGGTGGATTCGGGGTCTGGAGACGGGTCTGGAGGAGTCGGGGACTGGAGTCTGGTTCTGGAGACGGTGTATGGAGTCAGGGTCTGTAGTCGGGGTCTGGAGGAGACAGGGTCTGGAGTCGGGGCCTGGAGTCGGGGTCTGGAGTCGGGATCTGGATTCGGGTTCTGCAGTCGGTGTCTGAAGTCGGGGTCTGGAGTCGGTGTCTGGAGTCGGGGTTTGGAGTAGTCTTGGTCTGGAGGAGTAGGTGTCAGGAGAAGTCGGGGTCTTGCATCGTCGGGGTCTGGAGGAGTCGGGGGCAGGAGGAGTCAGGGTCTGGAGGAGTCGGGTTCTGGAGGAGTTGGGGTCAGGAGGACTCGGGGTCTGGATGTGTCGGGGCCTGTAGTCGGGGCCTGCAATCGGGGCCTGCAGTTGGGGCCTGGAGTCGGGGTCTGGAGTCGGGGTGTGGAGTCGGGGTCTGGAGTCGGGGTTTGGGGTAGTCTGGGTCTGGAGGAGTAGGTGTCTGGAGGAGCCGGGGTCTGGCATCGTCGGGGTCTGGAGGAGTCGGGGGCAGGAGGAGTCGGGGTCTGGAGGAGTAGGTGTCTGGAGGAGTCGGAGTCTGGCATCGTCGGGGTCTGGAGGAGTCGGGGGCAGGAGGAGTTGGGGGCAGGAGGAGTCGGGGTCTGGAGGAGTGGGGGTCAGGAGGACTCGGGGTCTGGAGGACTCGGGGTCTGGAGGACTCGGGGTCTGGTGGAGTCGGTGACTGGAGGAGTCAGTGTCTGGAGGAGTCGGGGTCTGGCGTCGTCAGGGTCTCGAGGAGTCGGGGGCAGGAGGAGTCGGGGTCTGGAGGAGTCGGGGTCTGGAGGAGTCGGGGTCAGGAGGACTCGGGGTCTGGAGGACTCGGGGTCTGGAGGACTCGGGGTCTGGTGGAGTCGGTGACTGGAGGAGTCAGTGTCTGGAGGAGTCGGGGTCTGGAGTCGGTGTCTGGAATCGGGGTCTGGAGGAATCGGTGTGGGAAGTCGGGGTCTGGATCCAGGTCAGGATTCGGGGTCTGGTTGCAGGGTCTGTCGTCGGGCTCTGGAGTTGGGGTCTGGAGGAGTCGGAGTCTGGAGTCAAGGTCTGGAGGAATCGGTGTCAGGTGTCGAGGTCTGGATCTATGTCAGGAGTCGGGGTCTGGAGGAGCCGGGGTCTGGGGTC
>NW_027598297.1:0-48627 GCF_964194155.1 Cetorhinus maximus | reverse complement strand
CCAGGACCGCCCTTTGAACCCCGGACGGCCCCTTGATCCCCCGACCGCCCCTTGATCCCTCGACCGCCCCTTGATCCCCCGACCGCCCCTTGATCCCCCGACCGCCCCTTGATCCCCCGACCGCCCCTTGATCCCCCGACCGCCCCTTGATCCCCCGACCGCCCCTTGATCCCCCGACCGCCCCTTGATCCACCGACCGCCCCTTGATCCCCCGACCGCCCCTTGATCCCCCGACCGCCCCTTGATCCCCCGACCGCCCCTTGATCCCCCGACCATCCCTTGACCCCCCCGACCGTCCCTTGACCCCCCCGACCTCCCCTTGATCCGGGGAGGTCGGGTTAATCAAAGAGAGGTGGGGGCTGTGAAGGGGAGTTCGGGGCTGTGAAGGGGAGTTCGGGGCTGTGAAGGGGAGTTCGGGGCTGTGAAGGGGAGTTCGGGGCTGTGAAGGGGAGTTCGGGGCTGTGAAGGGGAGTTCGGGGCTGTGAAGGGGAGTTCGGGGCTGTGAAGGGGAGTTCGGGGCTGTGAAGGGGAGTTCGGGGCTGTGAAGGGGAGTTCGGGGCTGTGAAGGGGAGTTCGGGGCTGTGAAGGGGAGTTCGGGGCTGTGAAGGGGAGTTCGGGGCTGTGAAGGGGAGTTCGGGGCTGTGAAGGGGAGTTCGGGGCTGTGAAGGGGAGTTCGGGGCTGTGAAGGGGAGTTCGGGGCTGTGAAGGGGAGTTCGGGGCTGTGAAGGGGAGTTCGGGGCTGTGAAGGGGAGTTCGGGGCTGTGAAGGGGAGTTCGGGGCTGTGAAGGGGAGTTCGGGGCTGTGAAGGGGAGTTCGGGGCTGTGAAGGGGAGTTCGGGGCTGTGAAGGGGAGTTCGGGGGTGTCAAGGGGATGTCGGGGGGATCAAGGTCCGGTCGGTGATCAAGGGTAGGTCTAAGCGAGATGGGAATTTCAAGGTGTGTCGGAGGGATAAAGGGGAGGTCGGGTTAATCAAAGAGAGGTCGGGGTGTCAAGGGGAGGTGGGTCTGTCAAGGGGAGGTCGGGGCTGTCAAGGGGAGGTCGGGGCTGTCAAGGGGAGGTCGGGGCTGTCAAGGGGAGGTCGGGGCTGTCAAGGGGAGGTCGGGGCTGTCAAGGGGAGGTCGGGGCTGTCAAGGGGAGGTCGGGGCTGTCAAGGGGAGGTCGGGGCTGTCAAGGGGAGGTCGGGGCTGTCAAGGGGAGGTCGGGGCTGTCAAGGGGAGGTCGGGGCTGTCAAGGGGAGGTCGGGGCTGTCAAGGGGAGGTCGGGGCTGTCAAGGGGAGGTCGGGGCTGTCAAGGGGAGGTCGGGGCTGTCAAGGGGAGGTCGGGGCTGTCAAGGGGAGGTCGGGGCTGTCAAGGGGAGGTCGGGGCTGTCAAGGGGAGGTCGGGGCTGTCAAGGGGAGGTCGGGGCTGTCAAGGGGAGGTCGGGGCTGTCAAGGGGAGGTCGGGGCTGTCAAGGGGAGGTCGGGGCTGTCAAGGGGAGGTCGGGGCTGTCAAGGGGAGGTCGGGGCTGTCAAGGGGAGGTCGGGGCTGTCAAGGGGAGGTCGGGGCTGTCAAGGGGAGGTCGGGGCTGTCAAGGGGAGGTCGGGGCTGTCAAGGGGAGGTCGGGGCTGTCAAGGGGAGGTCGGGGCTGTCAAGGGGAGGTCGGGGCTGTCAAGGGGAGGTCGGGGCTGTCAAGGGGAGGTCGGGGCTGTCAAGGGGAGGTCGGGGCTGTCAAGGGGAGGTCGGGGCTGTCAAGGGGAGGTCGGGGCTGTCAAGGGGAGGTCGGGGCTGTCAAGGGGAGGTCGGGGCTGTCAAGGGGAGGTCGGGGCTGTCAAGGGGAGGTCGGGGCTGTCAAGGGGAGGTCGGGGCTGTCAAGGGGAGGTCGGGGCTGTCAAGGGGAGGTCGGGGCTGTCAAGGGGAGGTCGGGGCTGTCAAGGGGAGGTCGGGGCTGTCAAGGGGAGGTCGGGGCTGTCAAGGGGAGGTCGGGGCTGTCAAGGGGAGGTCGGGGCTGTCAAGGGGAGGTCGGGGCTGTCAAGGGGAGGTCGGGGCTGTCAAGGGGAGGTCGGGGCTGTCAAGGGGAGGTCGGGGCTGTCAAGGGGAGGTCGGGGCTGTCAAGGGGAGGTCGGGGCTGTCAAGGGGAGGTCGGGGCTGTCAAGGGGAGGTCGGGGCTGTCAAGGGGAGGTCGGGGCTGTCAAGGGGAGGTCGGGGCTGTCAAGGGGAGGTCGGGGCTGTCAAGGGGAGGTCGGGGCTGTCAAGGGGAGGTCGGGGCTGAAGTGGATGTCCGGAGTCAAGGGGAGGTCGGGGGGTCAAGGGGAGGTCGGGGGGTCAAGGGGAGGTCGGGGGGTCAAGGGGAGGTCGGGGGGTCAAGGGGAGGTCGGGGGGTCAAGGGGAGGTCGGGGGGTCAAGGGGAGGTCGGGGGGTCAAGGGGAGGTCGGGGGGTCAAGGGGAGGTCGGGGGGTCAAGGGGAGGTCGGGGGGTCAATGGGTGGTCGGGCGGTCAATGGGTGGTCGGGCGGTCAAGGGGAGTTGGGGGGTCAAGGGCTGGTCCTGGGATCCAAGGGGAGATGGTGAGATCAAGGGGTGGCCGGCGGATCAATGTCCGAAAGGGTGATCAAGGTCTGGTCGGGGGATCAAGGTCCCGTCGGGGGATCAAGGGTAGGTCGAAGAGAGATGGGAATTTCAAGGTGTGTCGGAGGGAAAATGGGGAGGTTGGGTTAATAAAATAGAGGTCGGGGGATCCAGGGGACATCGGTTGATCCAGGGGACATCGGGGGATGAAGTGGACGTCGGTGAATCAAGGGGATGTCGGGGGATCAAGTGGAGGTCGGGGGATCAAGGGGAGGTCGGGGGTATCAAGGAGAGGACGGGGGGTCAAGGGGAATTCAGGGGGTGAAATGGAGGTCGGGAGTGTCAAGGGGAGGACCTCCCCTTGCCCCCCGACCTCCCCTTGCCTCCCGACCTCCCCTTTCCCCCCGACCTCCCCTTGCCCCCCGACCTCCCCTTGCCCCCCGACCTCCCCTTGCCCCCCGACCTCCCCTTGCCCCCCGACCTCCCCTTGCCCCCCGACCTCCCCTTGTCCCCCGACCTCCCCTTGCCCCCCGACCTCCCCTTGCCCCCGACCTCCCCTTGCCCCCCGACCTCCCCTTGCCCCCCGACCTCCCCTTGCCCCCCGACCTCCCCTTGCCCCCCGACCTCCCCTTGCCCCCCGACCTCCCCTTGCCCCCCGACCTCCCCTTGCCCCCCGACCTCCCCTTGCCCCCCGACCTCCCCTTGCCCCCCGACCTCCCCTTGATCCCCCGACCTCCCATTGATCCCCCGACCACCCATTGATCCCCCGACCTCCCTTTGATCCTCCGACCTCCCCTTGATCCCCTGACCACCCCTTGATCCCCTGACCACCCATTG
This sequence comes from Cetorhinus maximus, assembly GCF_964194155.1. Classification (NCBI taxonomy): domain Eukaryota; kingdom Metazoa; phylum Chordata; class Chondrichthyes; order Lamniformes; family Cetorhinidae; genus Cetorhinus; species Cetorhinus maximus. The sequence continues at coordinate 45,247 of NW_027598297.1, read as the reverse complement.
ATCCCCTGACCACCCCTTGATCCCCCGACCTCCCCTTGATCCCCCGACCTCCCCTTGATCCCCCGACCACCCATTGATCCCCCGACCTCCCTTTGATCCTCCGACCTCCCCTTGATCCCCTGACCACCCCTTGATCCCCTGACCACCCATTGATCCCCTGACCACCTCTTGATCCCCTGACCACCCCTTGATCCCCTGACCACCCCTTGATCCCCTGACCACCCCTTGATCCCCTGACCACCCCTTGATCCCCTGACCACCCCTTGATCCCCCGACCACCCCTTGATCCCCCGACCACCCCTTGATCCCCCGACCACCCCTTGATCCCCCGACGTCCCCTTGATCCCCCGACGTCCCCTTGATCCCCCGACGTCCCCTTGATCCCCCGACGTCCCCTTGATCCCCAGACCGGACCTTGATCCCCAGACCGGACCCTGATCCCCTGACCGGACCTTGATCCCCCGACCGGACCTTGTTCTCCCGTCCACCCCTTGGTCCCACCACCTAACCTTTTATCCCACGACCTGCCCTTGACCCTCGAACTCCCCTTGACCCCCCCGACCTCCTCTTGAACCCCCGACCACCCCATGACTCGCCGACCTCCCCTTGAACCACCGAATTCCCCTTGAACCCCCTACCTCCCCTTGACCGCCCCGGACAACCTCTTGACTCCCCGACCTCGCCTTGACCCCCCGACCTCGCCTTGACCCCCCGACCTCGCCTTGACCCCCCGACCTCGCCTTGACCCCCCGACCTCACCTTGATCCCCCGACCTCGCCTTGGCCCCCCGACCTCGCCTTGACCCCCCGACCTCGCCTTGACCCCCGACCTCGCCTTGATCCCCGACCTCGCCTTGATCCCCCGACCTCCCCTTGACCCCCCGACCTCCCCATGACCCCCCCACATTCCCTTGACACCCCGACCTCCACTTGACCACCCGACCTCCCCTTGACACCCGACCTACACTTGACCGCCGACCTCCACTTGGCTTCCGACCTCCCCTTGACCCCGGACATCCACTTGAACCCCAACCACCCCTTGAAACCGCCGACCTCCCCTTTAAACCCCCGACCTCCCCTTGATCCCCCGACATCCCCTGGACCCCCGTCATCCCCTGAATCCCCCGAATACCTCTTGATCCCCAGACCACTCCATGACAGCCCCAACCTTCCCTTGAAACTCCAGACCTCCCCTTGACACCACCGACCTCCCCTTGACAGGCCCGACCTCCCCTTGACAGGCCCGACCTCCCCTTGACAGCCTCGACCTCCCCTTGACAGCCCCGACCTCCCCTTGACAGTCCCGACCTCCCCTTGACAGTCCCGACCTCCCCTTGACAGTCCCGACCTCCCCTTGACAGCCCCGACCTCTCCTTGACAGCCCCGACCTCCCCTTGACAGCCCCGACGTCCCCTTGACAGCCCCGACGTCCCCTTGACAGCCCCGACGTCCCCTTGACAGCCCCGACGTCCCCTTGACAGCCCCGACGTCCCCTTGACAGCCCCGACGTCCCCTTGACAGCCCCGACGTCCCCTTGACAGCCCCGACGTCCCCTTGACAGCCCCGACGTCCCCTTGACAGCCCCGACGTCCCCTTGACAGCCCCGACGTCCCCTTGACAGCCCCGACGTCCCCTTGACAGCCCCGACGTCCCCTTGACAGCCCCGACGTCCCCTTGAACCCCAACCACCCCTTCATCCCCTGACCTCCCGTTGATCCCCCAACCAGCCCTTGATCCCCCGACCTCCCCATGATCCCTCGACTTCCCTTTGATTCTCCTAACTCCCCTTGATCCCCCGATCTCCCTCATATCCCCCTTGATCCCCCGACCTCAACTGGAACCCCCGACCTCCCCTGGATCGACCGACCTCCCCTGGATCCCCCGACCTCCCCTGGATCCCCCGACCGCCCCTGGATCCCCCGACCTCCCCTGGATCCCCCGACCACCCCTGGATCGCCGACCTCCCCTAGACTCCCCGGCCTCCCCTAGATTCCCCGTCCTCCCCTGGATTCCCCGACCTCCCCCGGATTCCCCGACCTCCCCTGGATTCCCCGACCACCCAACTATCCCCCGACCTCCCCTGTATCCCCCGACCACCGCTGTATCCCCCGACCACCCCTGTATCCCCCGACCTCCCCTGTATCCCCCGACCACCCCTGTAACCCCCGACCTCCCCTGCATCCCCCGACCTCCCCTGTATCCCCCGACCTCCCCTTGGTCCCCTGACCTCACCTTCATCCCACGACCTCCCCTTGAAACCCCCGACCTCCATTTCACCCCCCAAATTCCCTTTTAACCCCAACCACCCCTTGGTCCCCCGACCTCCCGTTGATCCCCCAACCTGCCCTTGATCCCCCGACCTCCCTTTGATCCCCTGACTTCCCTTTGATTCTCCTAACTCCCCTTGATCCCCCAATCTCCCTTTAATCCCCCTTGATCCCCCTACCTCAACTGGATCCCCCGACCAGCCCTGGATCCCCCGACCTCTGCTGGATCCCCCGACATCTGCTGGATCCCCCGACCTCTGCTGGATCCCCCGACCTCTGCTGGATCCCCCGACCTCTGCTGGATCCCCCGACCTCTGCTGGATCCCCCGACCTCTGCTGGATCCCCCGACCTCTGCTGGATCCCCCGACCTCTGCTGGATCCCCCGACCTCTGCTGGATCCCCCGACCTCTGCTGGATCCCCCGACCTCCCCTGGATACTCCGACATCCCCTGGATCCCCCGATCTCCCCTTGATCCCCCGACCTCAACTGGATCCCCGGACCACACCTGTATCCCCCGACCTCCCCTTGAACACCCGACCTCCCCTTGATCCCCCGACTTCCCCTTGATCCCCCGACCTCTCCTTGATCCCCTGATCTCACCTTGATCTCCCGACCTCCCCTTGATCTCCCATGATCCCCCGAAATTCCCTTGATCCTCCGACCTCCCTTTGATTCCCGACGTCCCCTTAATCCCCCGACATCCCCTTGTTCCCACGACCACCCCTTGATCCATCGATCTCCCCTTGATTCCCCAAGCTCCCCTTCAACCGCCTTGATCCCCCGACCTCCCCGGAATCCCCCTACCTCCCATGGATCCCCCGACCTCCCCTGGACTCCCCGACCTCCGCTGGATCCCCCGACCACCCCTGGATCCCCCGAACACCCCTGTATCCCCCGACCACCCATGGATCCCCCGACATTACTTGATCCACCGACCACGCCTTGATCCCCCGACCACCCATTGATCCCCCGACCTCCCCTTGATCCACCGACCGCCCCTTGATCCCCCGACCTCCCCTTGATCCCCCGACCTCCCCTTGATCAACCGACCTCCCCTTGATCCCCCGACCTCCCCTTAATCCCCCGACCACACCTTGATCCCCTGACCAACCCTTGGTACCCTGACCACCCCTTGATCACCCGACCTCCCATTGATACCCCGACTTTCCCTTGATCCCTCGACCACTCCTTGATCCCCCCGACGTCCCCTTGATCCTCCGACGACCCCTTGATCCCCCGACGCCACCTTGAACCCCCCATGTCCCCTTGAACCCCCGACGTCCCCTTGATCCACCGATCGGACCTTGAACCCCCGACCGGACGTTGATCCCCCGACCGGACGTTGATCCCCCGACCGGACGTTGATCCCCCTTCCGTACCTTGATCCCCCTTCCGTACCTTGATCCCCCTTCCGTACCTTGATCCCCCTTCCGGACCTTGATCCCCCTTCCGGACCTTGATCCCCCTTCCGGACCTTGATCCCCCGTCCTCCCCTTGGTCCGACGACCTGCCCTTGAACAACCGACCACCCCTTGACACACCGACCTTCCCTTGACACCCCGACCTCCACTTGACACCCCGACCTCCACTTGACCCCCCGACCTACACTTGACCCCCGACCTCCACTTGACCCCCGACCTCCACTTGGCTTCCGACCTCACCTTGACCCCGGACATCCACTTGAACACCAACCACCCCTTGAAACACCCGACCTCCCCTTTAAACACCCGACCTCCCCTTGAAACCCCGACATCCCCTGGATCCCCCGACATCCCCTGGATCCCCCGAATAATCCTTGATCCCCCGACCTCCCCTAGACAGCCCCGACCTCCCCTAGACAGCCCCGACCTCCCCTAGACAGCCCCGACCTCCCCTAGACAGCCCCGACCTCCCCTTGACAGCCCCGACCTCCCCTTGACAGCCCCGACCTCCCCTTGACAGCCCCGACCTCCCCTTGACAGCCCCGACCTCCCCTTGACAGCACCGACCTCCCCTTGACACCCCCGACCTCCCCTTGACACCCCGGACCACGCCTTGACACCCCCGACCTCCCCTTGACACTCCGGACCTCTCCTTGACACGCACGACCTCCCCTTGACACCCTCGACCTCCCCTTGATCCCACCAACTCCCCTTTGACACCCCGACATCCCGTTGATCCCCCGACCTCACCTTGACCCCCGACCTCCGCTTGAACCCCAACCACCCCTTGATCCCTTGACCTCCCGTTGATCCCCCAACCTGCCCTTGATCCCCTGACCTCCCCTGTATCCCCCGACCTCCCCTTGATCCGCGACCTCCATTTCACCCCCCGAATTCCACTTGAACCCCAACCACCCCTTGATCCCCCAACCTGCCCTTGATCTCCCGCCCTCCCCTTGATCCCCCGACTTCCTTTTGATTCTCCTAACTCCCCTTGATCCCCTGATCTCCCTTTAATCCCCCTTGATCCCCCGACCTCAACTGGAAACCCCGACCTTCCCTGGATCCACCGGCCTCCCCTGGTCACCCGACCTCCGCTGGATCCCCCGACTTCCGCGGGAACCCCGACCTCCGCGGGATCCCCCGACCTCCGCGGGATCCCCCGACCTCCGCTGGATCCCCCGACCTCCCCCGGATCCCCCGAACTCCCCTGGATCCCCCGACCTCCCCTGGATCCCCCGACCTCCCCTGGATCTCCGGACCTCCCCTGTATCCCCCGAACTCCCCTGTAACCCCCGACCTCCCCTTGAAACCCGACCTCCCCTTGAACCCCGACATCCCCTTGATCCCCGACCTCGCCTTGATCCCCTGACCTCCCCTGGATCCCCCGACCTTCCCTTGATCCCCCGAATTCCCCTTGATCCCACGACCTCCCCTTGATCCCTTGACCTCCATTTCAGCCCCCGAATTCCCCTTGACACCCCGACGACACCTTGAACCCCCCTACCTCCCCTTAATCCCACCGACACCCCTTGAAATGCCCATCTCCCCAAGAACTTCCATTGATCCCCCGACGTCCCCTTGATCCCCCGACGTCCCCTTGATCCCCCGACGTCCCCTTGATCCCCCGACGTCCCCTTGATCCCCCGACGTCCCCTTGATCCCCCGACGTCCCCTTGATCCCCCGACGTCCCCTTGATCCCCCGACGTCCCCTTGATCCCCCGACGTCCCCTTGATCCCCCGACGACCCGTTGATCCCCCGACGTCCCCTTGATCCCCCGACGTCCCCTTGATCCCCCGACGTCCCCTAGATCCCCCGACGTCCCCTAGATCCCCCGACCACCCCTTGAGCCCCGTCCTCCCCTTCATCCCCCGACCTGCCCTTGACTCCCGAACTCCCCTTGACACCAGAGATCGCCGTGATGCCCCGACATCCCATTGTTCCCACGACCTCCCCTTGATCTCCCCTTGATCCTCCAACCGCCCCGTCAGCCCCGTTGATCCCCCGACCTTCCCTGGATCCCCCGACCAAACCTGGATCTCCCGACCGCCCCTGTAGCCCCCGACCTCCCCTGTATCCCCCGACCTCCCCTTTAACACCATCCACCCCTTGATCCCCCGACCTCCCGTTGATCCCCCAACCTGCCACTGATCCCCGGACCTCCCTTTGATCCCCTGACTTCCCTTTGATTCTCCTAACTCCCCTTGATCCCCCAATCTCCCTTTAATACCCCTTGATCCCCCGACCTCAACTGGGTCCCCCGACCGCAACTGGATCCCCCGACCTCCCCTGGATCCCCCGACATCCCCTGGATCCCCCGACCTCCCCTGGATCCCCCGACCTCCCCTGGATCCCCCGACCTCCGCTGGATCCCCCGACCTCCCCTGCATACTCCGACCTCCCCTGGATCCCCCGATCACCCCTTGATCCCCCGACCTCAACTGGATCCCTGGACCACCCCTGTATCCCCCGACCTCCCCTTGAACACCCGACCTCCCCTTGAACACCCGACCTCCCCTTGAACACCCGACCTCCCCTTGAACACCCGACCTCCCCTTGAACACCCGACCTCCCCTTGATCCCCCGACCTCTCCTTGATCCCCTGATCTCACCTTGATCCCCCGACCTCCCCTTGATCTCCCATGAACCCCCGACATTCCCTTGATCCCCCGACCTCCCTTTGATTCCCGACGTCCCCTTAATCCCCCGACCTCCCCTTGTTCCCACGACCACCCCTTGATCCATCGATCTCCCCTTGATTCCCCAAGCTCCCCTTCAACCGCCTTGATCCTACGACCTCCCCGGAATACCCCTACCTCCCCTGGATCCCCCGACCTCCCCTGGACATCCCGACCTCCCCTGGAACCCCCGACCAACCCTGGATCCCCCGACCACCCCTGAATCCCCCGACCACCCATGGATCCCCCGACATCCTCTTGATCCACCGACCTCCCCTTGATCCCCCGACCACCCATTGATCCCCCGACCTCCCCTTGATCCCCTGACCACCCCTTTATCCCCGGACCAACCCTTGATACCCTGACCACCCCTTGATCCCCCGACCTCCCATTGATAGCCCGACGTTCCCTTGATCCCTCGACCACTCCTTGATCCCCCCGACGTCCCCTTGATCCCCCGACGTCCCCTTGATCCCCCGACGTCACCTTGAAACCCAACGTCCCCTTGAACCCCCGACCACCCCTTGATCCCCCGACGTCCCCTTGATCCCCCGACGTCACCTTGAAACCCGACCTCCCCTTGATCCCCCGACCTCCCCTTGATCCCCCGACCTCCCCTTGATCCCCCGACCACCCCTTGATCCCCCGACCTCCCCTTGATCCCCCGACCTCCCCTTGATCCCCCGACCTCCCCTTGATCCCCCGACCGCCCCTTGATCCCCCGACCGCCCCTTGATCCCCCGACCTCCCCTTGATCCCCCGACCTCCCCTTGATCCCCCGACCTCCACTTGATCCCCCGACCTCCCCTTGATCCCCCGACCTCCCCTTGATCCCCCGACCTCCCCTTGATCCCCCGACCTCCCCTTGATCCCCCGACCTCCCCTTGATCGCCCGACCGGACGTTGATCGCCCGACCGGACGTTGATCCCCCGACCGGACGTTGATCCCCCGACCGGACGTTGATCCCCCTTCCGGACTTTGATCCCCCTTCCGGACCTTGATCCCTCTTCCGGACCTTGATCCCCCGTCCTCCCCTTGAACCACCGACCACCCCTTGACACCCCAACCTTCCCTTGACACCCCGACCTCCACTTGACCCCCCGACCTCCCCTTGGCTTCCAACCTACCCTTGACCCCAGACATCCACTTGAACCCCAACCACCTCTTGAAACACCCGACCTCCCCTTAAAACACCCGACCTCCCCTTGATCACCCGACATCCCCTGGATCCCCCGACATCCCCTGGATCCCCTGACATCCCCTGGATCACGCGAATAATCCTTGATCCCCCTACCACTCCTTGACAGCCCCAACCTCCCCTTGACACCCCAGACCTCCCCTTGACAACCCCGGCCTCCCCTTGACAGCCCAAACCTCCCCTTGACAGCCCCGACCTCCCCATGACAGCCCCGACCTCCCCTTGACAGCCCCGACCTCCCCTTGACAGCCTCGACCTCCCCTTGACAGCCCCGACCTCCCCTTGACACCCCAGACCTCCCCTTGGCAACCCCGGCCTCCCCTTGACAGCCCAAACCTCCCCTTGACAAAGCAAACCTCCCCTTGACAGCCCCGACCTCCCCATGACAGCCCAGACCTCCCCTTGACAGCCCCGACCTCCCCTTGACAGCCCCGACCTCCCCTTGACAGCCCCGACCTCCCCTTGACAGCCCCGACCTCCCCTTGACAGCCCCGACCTCCCCTTGACAGCCCCGACCTCCCCTTGACAGCCCCGACCTCCCCTTGACAGCCCCGACCTCCCCTTGACAGCCCCGACCTCCCCTTGACAGCCCCGACCTCCCCTTGACAGCCCCGACCTCCCCTTGACAGCCCCGACCTCCCCTTGAGAGCCCCGACCTCCCCTTGACAGCCCCGACCTCCCCTTGACAGCCCCGACCTCCCCTTGACAGCCCCGACCTCCCCTTGACAGCCCCGACCTCCCCTTGACAGCCCCGACCTCCCCTTGACAGCCCCGACCTCCCCTTGACAGCCCCGACCTCCCCTTGACAGCCCGGACCTCCCCTTGACAGCCCCGACATCCCCTTGACACCCCCGACCTCCCCTTGACACTCCGGACCTCTCCTTGACACGCACGACCTCCCCTTGACACCCTCGACCTCCCGTTGATCCCACCACCTTCCCTTTGACACCCCGACATCCCGTTGATCCCCCGAACTCACCTTGACCCCCGACCTCCCCTTGAACCCCAACCACCCCTTGATCCCCTGACCTCCCGTTGATCCCCCACCCTGCCCTTGATCCCCCGACCTCCCCTGTATCCCCCAACCTCCCCTTGGTTCCCAGACCTCACCTTCATCCCACGACCTCCCCTTGAAACCCCCGACCTCCATTTCACCCCCCAAATTCCCCTTTAACCCCAACCACCCCTTGATCCCCCGACCTCCCGTTGATCCCCCAACCTGCCCTTGATCCCCCGACCTCCCTTTGATCCCCTGACTTCCCTTTGATTCTCCTAACTCCCCTTGATCCCCCAATCTCCCTTTAATCCCCCTTGATCCCCCGACCTCAACTGGATCCCCCGACCATCCCAGGATACACCGACCTCCCCTGGATCCCCCGACATCCGCTGGATCCCCCGACCTCCGCTGGATCCCCCGACCTCCCCTGGATACTCCGACCTCCCCTGGATCCCCCGATCTCCCCTTGATTCCCCGACCTCAACTGGATCCCCGGACCACCCCTGTATCCCCCGACTTCCCCTTGATCCCCCGACCTCCCCTTGATCCCCCGACCTCCCCTTGATCAACAGACCTCCCCTTGATCCCCCGACCTCCCCTTGATCCCCCGACCTCCCCTTGATCCCCCGACCTCCCCTTGATCCCCCGACCTCCCCTTGATCCCCCGACCTCCCCTTGATCCCCCGACCTCCCCTTGATCCCCCGACCTCCCCTTGATCCCCCGACCTCCACTTGATCCCCCGACCTCCCCTTGATCCCCCGACAGGACGTTGATCCCCCGACCAGACGTTGATCCCCCTTCCGGACCTTGATCCCCCATCCTCCCCTTGGTCCGACGACCTGCCCTTGAACCACCGACCACCCCTTGACACCCCGACCTTCCCTTGACATCCCGACCTCCACTTGACCCCCCGACCTCCCCTTGACCCCCAACCTCCACTTGGCTTCCGACCTACCCTTGACCCCGGACATCCACTTGAACCCCAGCCACCCCTTGAAACACCCGACCTCCCCTTTAAACACCCGACCTCCCCTTGATCCCCCGACATCCCCTGGATCCCCCGACATCCCCTGGATCACCCGAATAATCCTTGATCCCCCGACCACTCCTTGACAGCCCCAACCTCCCCTTGACACCCCAGACCTCCCCTTGACACCCCAGGCCTCCCCTTGACAGCCCAAACCTCTACTTGATAATCCCGAACTCCCCTTGATAGTCCCGACCTCCCCTTGACAGCCCCGTCCTCCCCTTGACATCCTCGACCTCCCGTGATCCACCACCTCCCCTTTGACACCCCGACATCCCGTTGATCCCCCGACATCCCCTTGATCCCCCGACCTCCCCTTGATCCCCCGACCTCCCCTTGATCCCCCGACCTCCCCTTGATCCCCCGACCTCCCCTTGAACCCTTTACCTCCCCTTGATTGCCCGACCACCCCTTGATCCCCCGACATCCCCTTGATGCCCCTTGATCCCCCGACCTCCCCTTGCCCCCCGACCTCCCCTTGCCCCCCGACCTCCCCTTGCCCCCGACCTCACCTTGACCCCCGACCTCCCCTTGACCCCCGTCCTCCCCTTGGGCCCCGTCCTCCCCTTCATCCCCGACCTGCCCTTGACTCCCGAACTACCCTTGACCCCAGAGATCGCCGTGATGCCCCGACCTCCCAATGTTCCCACGACCTCCCTTGATCTCCCGATCTCCCCTTGATCCTCCAACCGCCCCGTCAACCCGTTGATCCCCCGACCTTCCCTGGATCCCCCTACCAACCCTGTATCCCCCGACCGCCCCTGTATCCCCCGACCGCCCCTGTATCCCCCGACCGCCCCTGTATCCCCCGACCGCCCCTGTATCCCCCGACCGCCCCTGTATCCCCCGACCGCCCCTGTATCCCCGACCGCCCCTGTATCCCCCGACCTCCCCTGTATCCCCCGACCTCCCATTGGTCCCCAGACCTCACCTTCATCCCACCACCTCCCCTTGAAACCCCGACCTCCATTTCACCCCCCAAATTCCCCTTAACCCCAACCACCCCTTGATCCCCCGACCTCCCGTTGATCCCCCAACCTGCCCTTGATCCCCCGACCTCCCTTTCATCCCCTGACTTCCCTTTGATTCTCCTAACTCCCCTTGATCCCCCAATCTCCCTTTAATCCCCCTTGATCCCCCCGACATCAACTGGATCCCCCGACCTTCCCTGGATGCATCGACCTCCCCTGGATCCCCCGACCTCCGCTCGATCCCCCGACCTACCCTGGATCCCCCGACCTCCCCTGGATACTCCGACCTCCCCTGTAACCCCGACCTCCCTTGGTCCCCTGACCTCACCTTCATCCCACGACCACCCCTTGAAACCCCCGACCTCCATTTCACCCCCAAATTCCCCTTTAACGCCAACCACCCCTTGATCCCCCGACCTCCCGTTGATCCCCCAACCTGTCCTTGATCCCCCGACCTCCCTTTGATCCCCTGACTTCCCTTTGATTCTCCTAACTCCCCTTGATCCCCCAATCTCCCTTTAATCCCCCTTGATCCCCCGACCTCAACTGGATCCCCCGACCTCCCCTGGATCCCCGACCTCCCCTGGATCCCCCGATCTCCCCTGGATCCCCCGACCTCCGATGGATCCCCCGACCTCCCCTGGATACTCCGGCCTCCCCTGGATCCCCCGATCTCCCCTTGATCCCCGAACTCAACTGGATCCCCGGACCACCCCTGTATCCCCCGACCTCCCCTTGAACCCCCGACCTCCCCTTGATCCCCCGACATCCCCTTGATCCCCCAACCTCTCCTTGATCCCCTGATCTCACCTTGATCCCCCGACCTCCCCTTGATCTCCCATGATCCCCCGACATTCCCTTGATCCCCCGACCTCCCTTGGATTCCGACGTCCCCTTAATCCCCCGACCTCCCTTGTTCCCAAGACCACCCCTTGATCCATCGATCTCCCATTGATTCCCCCAAGCTCCCCTTCAACCGCCTTGATCCCCCGACCTCAACAGAATCCCCCTACCTCCCCTGGACTCCCCGACCTCCCCTGGACTCCCCGACCTCCCCTGGACTCCCCGACCTCCCCTGGACTCCCCGACCTCCCCTGGATCCCCCGACCTCCCCTGGATCCCCCGACCACCCCTGGATCCCACGACCACCCCTGGATCCCACGACCACCCCTGGATCCCACGACCACCCCTGAATCCCCCGACCACCCATGGATACCCCGACATCCCCTTGATCCACCGACCACCCCTTGATCCCCCGACCACCCCTTGATCCCCCGCCCACCCATTGATCCCCCGACCTCCTCTTGATCCCCGGACCACCCTTGATCCCCTGACCAACCCTTGATAGCCTGACCACCCCTTGATCCTCCGACCTCCCATTGATACCCCGACTTTCCCTTGATCCCTCGACCACACCTTGATCCCCCCGACGTCCCCTTGATCCCCTGACGTCCCTTGATCCCCCGATGTCCCCTTGATCCCCCGACGTCCCTTGAACCACCGACGTCCCCTTGATCCCTCGACCTCCCCTTGATCCCCCGACCTCCCCTTGATCCCCCGACCTCCCCTTGATCCCCCGACCTCCCCTTGATCCCCCGACCTCCCCTTGATCCCCCGACCTCCCCTTGATCCCCCGACCTCCCCTTGATCCCCCGACCTCCCCTTGATCCCCCGACCTCCCCTTGATCCCCCGACCTCCCCTTGATCCCCCGACCGGACGTTGATCCCCCCGACCGGACGTTGATCCCCCGACCGGACGTTGATCCCCCGACCGGACGTTGATCCCCCGACCGGACGTTGATCCCCCGACCGGACGTTTATCCCCCGACCGGACGTTGATCCCCCTTCCGGACCTTGATCCCCCGTCCTCCCCTTGGTCCGACGACCTGCCCTTGAACAACCAACCACCCCTTGACACCCCGACTTTTCATTGACACCCCGACCTCCACTTGACCGCCCGACCTCCCCTTGACACCCGACCTACACTTGACCCCCGACCTCCACTTGGCTTCCGACCTCCCCTTGACCCCGAAAATCCACTTGAACCCCAACCACCCCTTGAAACACCCGACCTCCGCTTTAAACACCCGACCTCCCCTTGATCCCCCGACATCCCCTGGATCCCCCGACAACCCCTGGATCCCCCGAATAATCCTTGATCCCCCGACCACTCCTTGACAGCCCCGACCTCCCCTTGACAGCCCCCGACCTCCCCTTGACAGCCCCGACCTCCCCTTGACAGCCTCGACCTCCCCTTGACAGCCCCGACCTCCCCTTGACACCCCCGACCTCCCCATGACACTCCGGACCTCTCCTTCACACGCACGACCTCCCCTTGACAGCCCCGACCTCCCCTTGACAGCCCCGACCTCCCCTTGACAGCCCCGACCTCCCCTTGACAGCCCCGACCTCCCTTGACAGCCCCGACCTCCCGTTGACAGCCCCGACCTCCCGTTGACAGCCCCGACCTCCCGTTGACAGCCCCGACCTCCCCTTGACTGTCCCGACCTCCCCTTGACCCCAGAGATCGCCTTGATGCCCCGACCTCCCATTGTTCCCACGACCTTCCCTTGATCTCCCGATCTCCCCTTGATCTCCCGATCTCCCCTTGATCCCCCGACCACCCCTGGATCCCCCGACCACCTTTGAACCCCCGACCACCCTTGACACCCCCGACCTCCCTTGACAACCCCGACCTCCCCATGACACCCCAGACATCCAATTGACAGCCCCGACCTCCCCGTGCTAGCCCCGACCTCCCCTTGCTAGCCCCGACCTCCCCTTGACACCCCCGACCTCCCCTTGACACCCCCGACCACCCTTGACACCCCCGACCTCCCCTTGACACCCCCGACCTCCCCTTGACAGCCCCGACCTCCCCTTGACAGCCCCGACCTCCCCTTGACAGCCCCGACCTCCCCTTGACAGCCCCGACCTCCCCTTGAAAGCCCCGACCTCCCCTTGACAGCCCGACCTTCCCTTGACAGCCTCGACCTCCCCTTGACAGCCCCGACCTCCCCTTGATAGCCCCGAACTCCGCTTGACACCCCCGACAGCCCTTGACACTCCGGACCTCTCCTTGACATGCACGACCTCACCTTGACACCCTCGACCTCCCCTTTATCCCACCACCTCCCCTTTGACAACCCGACATCCCGTTGAACCCCCGAACTCCCCTTGACCCCCGACCTCCCCTTGAACCCCAACCACCCCTTGATTCCCCGACCTCCCGTTGATCCACCAACCTGCCCTTGATCCCCCGACCTCCCCTTGATCCCCCTACTTCCCTTTGATCCTTCTAACTCCCCTTGATCCCCCGACCTACCTTTAATCCCCCTTGATCCCCCGACCACCCATGCATCCACCGACCTCCCCTGGATCCACCGACCTCCCCTGGATCACTCGACATCCCCTGGATCCCCCGCCCTCCCCTGGATCCCCCGCCCTCCCCTGGAACCCCCAACAACCCCTGGATCTCCCTACCTCCCCTGGATCCCACGACCTCCCCTGGATCCCCCGACCTCCCATGTATCCCCCGACCACCCCTGTATCCCCCGACCTCCCCTGTATCGCCCGACATCCCCTCGATCCCCCGACCTCCCCTCCATCGCCCGACCTCCCCTCGATCCCCCGACCTCCCCTCAATACCCCGACCTCCCCTCGATCCACCGACCACCCCTCGATCCACCGACCTCCCGAACTGCCCTCCATCCCCCGACCTGCCCTCCATCCCCCGACCTGCCCTCCATCCCCCGACCTGCCCTCCATCGCCCAACCTACCTGGAATCCCCGGTCCAGCCCTCGAACCACCGATCTGCCCTCGTACCCCCGCACTGCCCTTGACCCGCCATCTGCACTTGCACTGCAAGACCTCCATTTTACTTCAACTTGACCACCCTGATCTCATATTGACCCTCCCACCTCCAAATGAACTCCCGAGCTCACGTAGACCACGCGACCTCGCCTTCACACCCGACCTCCCATTTACTCGCGACTTCGCCTTGACCCGCGACCTCCCCTTGACCCGTGACCTCCCCTTGACCTGCGACCTCCCCTTGACCGAGGACCACCACTTGAACCCCCGACCTCCCCTTGACCCCCCGACCTCTCCTTGACCCCCCGACCTCCCCTTGATCGCCCAACCTCCACTGGAACCCCCGACCTCCCCTGGTTCCCCCGACCTCCCCTCGAAACCCCCGACCTCCCCTTGGCACCCCGGACCTCCCCTTGACACCCCCGACCTCCCCTTGACACACCCGACCTCCCCTTGACAGCCCCGACCTCCCCTTGACAGCCCCGAACTCCCCTTGACACCCCCGACCTCCCCTTGACACTCCAACCCCCGACCTCCCCTTGACACTCCAGACCTCTCCTTGACACCCATGATCTCCCCTTGAGACCCCCGACCTCCCCTTGATCCCACCACCTCCCCTTTGACTCTCCGACATTCCGTTAATCCCCCGACCTCCCCTTGACCACCGACCTCCTCTTGAACCCCGACCTCCACTTGATCCCCTGACCTCCCGTTGATCACCCGACCTCCCCTTGATCCCGCGACTTCCGCTTGATCCCCTGACGTGCCCTTGATCCCCCGACATCCCCTGGATCCCCCGACGACCCCTTGATCCCCCGACGACCCCTTGATCCCCCGACGACCCCTTGATCCCCCGACGACCCCTTGATCCCCCGACCACCCCTTGATCCCCCGACCTCCCCTTGATCCCCCGACCTCCCCTTGATCCCCCGACCTCCCCTTGATCCCCCGACCTCCCCTTGATCCCCCGACCACCCCTTGATCACCCGACCTGAACATGATCACCCGACCTGAACATGATCCCCCGACAACCCCTTTATCCCCCAACCGTCCCTTGATTCCCAGAACTCCCCATGAGCCCCCGACCTCCCCTTGAGCCCCCGACCTCCCCTTGAGCCCCCGACCTCCCCTTGAGCCCCCGACCTCCCCTTAATCCCAATTAATCCCCCGACCTTACCTTTATCCGCCGACCTCCCCTTGATCCCCACCTCCCCTTGATCCCCTGACCTCCCTTGATCCCCCGATCTCAACATGATCCCCCGACATCCCCTTTATCCCCCGACCGTCCCTTGATCCCCAGAGCTCACCTTGATCCCCCGACCTCACCTTGATCCCCCGATCTCCCCTTGATTCCCCTTGATCCCACGACCTCCCCTTGACACTCCCGACCTCCATTTCACCCCCTTAATTCCCCTTGACCCGCCGTCCTCTCCTTGATCCCCCCGACCTCTCCTTGATCCCCCCGACCTCCCCTTGATCCCCCGACATCCCCTTGATTCGCCGACGTCCCCCTCATCCCCCGATGTCCCCTGGATCAACCGATGTCCCCTTGATCCCCCGACCTCTCTTTGATTAACCTGACCTCCCCATTATCCCTCCGACACACCTTGAAATTCCCATCTCTCTTCGACCTACCCTTGATCACCTACCGGACCTTGATCCCCCGACCGGACATTGGTCCCCCGACCGGACCTTGGTCCCTCGACCGGACCTTCATCCCCTGACCGGACCTTGTTCCCCTGACCGGACCTTGTTCCCCCGACCGGACCTTGTTCCCCCGACCGGACCTTGTTCCCCCGACCGGACCTTGATCCCCCGACCGGACCTTGATCCCCCGACCGGACCTTGATCCCCCGACCGGACCTTGATCCCCGACCGGACCTTGATACCCCGACCGGACCTTTATCCCCCGACCGGACCTTTATCCCCCGACCGGACCTTTATCCCCCGACCGGACCTTTATCCCCCGACCGGACCTTTATCCCCCGACCGGACCTTGATCCCCTGACCGGACCTTGATCACCCTTTTGGACCTTGATCCCCCGACCACCCCTTGATCCCATCATCTCCCCTTGAACCCACGACTAGCCCTTGACCCCCCAACTCCCCTTGACCGCCCAACCACCCCTTGACCCCCCGACTTCGCCTTGACCCCCCGACCTCCCCTTGACCCCCCGACCTCCCCTTGACCCCACGACCTCCCCTTGACCCCACGACCTCCCCTAGACCCCCCGACCTCCCCTTGACCCCCCCGACCTCCCCTTGACCCCCCGACCTCCCCTTGACCCCTCGAACTCCCCTTGATCCCCCGACCACCCCTTGACCCCCGACCTCCCCTTGACCCCCGACCTCCCCTTGACCCCCGACCTCCCCTTGACCCCCGACCTCCCCTTGACCCCCGACCTCCCCTTGATCCCCCGACCTCCCCTTGATCACCCGACCTGAACATGATCACCCGACCTGAACATGATCCCCCGACAACCCCTTAATCCCCCGACCGTCCCTTGATCCCCAGAGCTCCCCTTGATCACCCGACATCCCCTTGATCCCCCGACCTCCCATTGATCCCCCGACCTCCCCTTGATTCTCCGACCTCCCCTTGACACTCCCGACCTCCCCTTGACACCCCCGACCTCCCCTTGACAGACCCGACCTCCCCTTGACAGACCCCGACCTCCCCTTGACAGACCCGACCTCCCACAGACCCGACCTCCCCTTGACAGACCCGACCTCCCCTTGACAGACCCGACCTCCCCTTGACAGACCCGACCTCCCCTTGACAGACCCGACCTCCCCTTGACAGACCCGACCTCCCCTTGACAGACCCGACCTCCCCTTGACAGCCCCCACCTCCCCTTGACACCCCGACCTCTCTTTGATTAACCCGACCTCCCCTTTATCCCTCCGACACACCTTGAAATTCCCATCTCGCTTAGACCTACCCTTGATCACCGACCGGACCTTGATCCCATGACCGGACCTTGATCCCCCGACTGGACATTGATCCCCCGACCGTATCTTGGTCCCCCGACCGGACCTTGGTCCCCCGACCGGACCTTGATCCGCCGACCGGACCTTGATCCGCCGACCGGACCTTGATCCGCCGACCGGACCTTGATCCGCCGACCGGACCTTGATCCGCCGACCTCCCCTTGATCCCCCGACCTCCCCTTGACACCCCCGACCTCCCCTTGAAAGCCCCGACCTCCCCTTGACAGACCCGACCTCCCCTTGAAAGCCCCGAACTCCCCTTGAAAGCCCCGACCTCCGCTTGACAGCCCCCACCTCTCTTTGATTAACCCGACCTCCCCGGATCAAGGGGAGGTCGAGGGATCAAGGGGAAGTCGGGGGGTCAAAGGGACGTCGGTTGGTCAAGGGGACGTCGGGGGATGAAGGGGAGGCCGGAGGATCAAGAGAGATCAAGGGGAGGTCGAGGGATCAAGGGGAGGTCGGGGGATCAAAGGGACGTCGGTTGATCAAGGGGACGTTGGGGGATGAAGGGGAGGCCGGAGGATCAAGAGAGATCAAGGGGAGGTCGGGGGATCAAGGTGAGATCGGGATCAAGGAGCAGTCGGGGGATCACGGGGCGGTCGGGGGATCAATGGGAGGTCGGGGGATCAATGGGAGGTCGGGGGATCAATGGGAGGTCGGGGGATCAAGGGGAGGTCGGGGGATCAAGGGGAGGTCGGGGGATCAAGGGGAGGTCGTGGGATCAAAGGGGTGGTCGGTGGATCAAGGGGAGGTCGGTGGATCAAGGGAGGTCGGTGGATCAAGGGGAGGTCGGGGATTCAAGGGGAGGTCGGGGATTCAAGGGGAGGTCGGGGATTCAAGGGGAGGTCGGGGATACAAGGGGAGGTCGGTGGATCAAGGGGAGGTCGGTGGATCAAGGGGACGTCGGGGGATCAAGGGGTGGTCGGGGGATCAAGGGGATGTCGGGGGATCCATGGGTGGTCGGGGGATCCATGGGTGTTCGGGGGATCCATGGGTGTTCGGGGGATCCAGGGGTGGTCGGGGGATCCAGGGTTGGTCGGGGGATCCAGGGTTGGTCGGGGGATCCAGGGGATGTCGGGGAATCCAGGGGAGGTCGGTGGATCCAGGGGTGGTAGGGGGATCCAGGGGAGGTTGGGGGATCAAGGGGAGATCGGTGGATCAAGGGGTGGTCGTGGGAACAAGGGGTGGTCGTGGGAACAAGGAGTGGTCGTGGGAACAAGGGGACGTCGGGTATCAAGGGGAGGTCGGGGGATCAAGGGGAGGTCGGGGGATCAAGGGAATGTCGGGGGATCAAGGGAATGTCGGGGTACCAAGGGAGATCAAGGGGAGGTCGGGAGTCAAGGGCAGGTCGGGGGGGCAAGGGGATGTCGGGGGGCAAGGGGAGGTCGGGGGGCAAGGGGAGGTCGGGGGGCAAGGGGAGGTCGTGGGGCAAGGGGAGGTCGGGGTTCAAGGGGAGGTCGGGGTTCAAGGGGAGGTCGGGGTTCAAGGGGAGGTCGGGGTTCCGACCCCCGACCTCCCCTTGATCCCCCGACCTCCCCTTGATCCCCCGACCTCCCCTTGATCCCCCGACCTCCCCTTGATCCCCCGACCTCCCCTTGATCCCCCGACCTCCCCTTGATCCCCCGACCTCCCCTTGATCCCCCGACCTCCCCTTGATCCCCCGACCTCACCTTGATCCCCCGACCTCCCATTGATTCCCCTTGATCCCACGACCTCCCCTTGACACTCCCGACCTCCATTTCACCCCCTTAATTCCCCTTGACCCGCCGTCCTCTCCTTGATCCCCCCGACCTCTCCTTGATCCCCCCGACCTCCCCTTGATCCCCCGACATCCCCTTGATTCGCCGACGTCCCCCTCATCCCCCGATGTCCCCTGGATCAACCGATGTCCCCTTGATCAACTGATGTCCCCTTGATCCCCCGACCTCTCTTTGATTAACCTGACCTCCCCATTATCCCTCCGACACACCTTGAAATTCCCATCTCTCTTCGACCTACCCTTGATCACCTACTGGACCTTGATCCCCCGACCGGACCTTGTTCTCCCGACCGGACCTTGTTCCCCCGACCGGACCTTGTTCCCCCGACCGGACCTTGTTCCCCCGACCGGACCTTGATCCCCCGACCGGACCTTGATCCCCCGACCGGACCTTGATCCCCCGACCGGACCTTGATCCCCCGACCACCCCTTGATCCCATCATCTCCCCTTGAACCCACGACTAGCCCTTGACCCCCCAACTCCCCTTGACCGCCCAACCACCCCTTGACCCCCCGACCTCGCCTTGACCCCCCGACCTCCCCTTGACCCCACGACCTCCCCTTGACCCCACGACCTCCCCTTGACCCCCCGACCTCCCCTTGACCCCCCGACCTCCCCTTGACCCCCCGACCTCCCCTTGACCCCCCGAACTCCCCTTGACCCCCCGAACTCCCCTTGATCCCCCGACCTCCCCTTGACCCCCGACCTCCCCTTGACCCCCGACCTCGGGGTTGGTCGGGGGATCCAGGGGATGTCGGAGGATCCATGGGATGTCGGAGGATCCTGGAGATGTCTGGGGTACAAGGGGAGGTCGGAGGTTTCAAGGGGAGGTCGGGGGTGTCAAGGGGTGGTTGGGGTTCAAGTGGATGTCCGGGGTCAAGGGGAGGTCGGGAGTCAAGTGGAGGTCGGCCTTTTCTCCCCTTGACAGCCCCGACCTCCCCTTGACAGCCCCGACATCCCCTTGACAGCCCCGACCTCCCCTTGACAGCCCCGACCTCCCCTTGACAGCTCCGACCTACCCTTGATAGCCCCGAACTCCCCTTGACACTCCAGACCTCTCCATGACGCCCATGATCTTCCCTTCAGACCCCCGACCTCCCCTTGATCCCACTACCACCCCTTGAACCCCGACCTCCCCTTGATCCCCGACCTCCCCTTGATCCCCGACCTCCCCTTGATCCCCGACCTCCCCTTGATCCCCTGACCTCCACTTGATCCCCCGACCTCCACTTGATCCCCCGACTTCCGCTTGATCCCCGACATCCCCTTGATCCCCCGACATCCCCTTGATCCCCCGACGACCCCTTGATCCCCCGACGTCCGCTTGATCCCCCGACGTCCGCTTGATCCCCCGATGTCCCCTTGATCCCCCGATGTCCCCTTGATCCCCCGACGACCCCTTGATCCCCCGACGTCGCCTTGATCCCCCGACGTCCGCTTGATCCCCTGACCTCCACTTGATCCCCCGACCTCCACTTGATCCCCCGACTTCCGCTTGATCCCCGACATCCCCTTGATCCCCCGACATCCCCTTGATCCCCCGACGACCCCTTGATCCCCCGACGTCCGCTTGATCCCCCGATGTCCCCTTGATCCCCCGATGTCCCCTTGATCCCCCGACGACCCCTTGATCCCCCGAAGTCGCCTTGATCCCCCGACCTCCCCTTGATCCCCCGACCTCAACATGACCCCCCGACAACACATTTCTCCCCCAAACGTCCCTTGATCCCCAGACCTCCCCTTGATCCCCCGACCTCCCCTTGCGCCCCATGACCTCCCCTTGATCCCAATTAATCCCCCGACCTCCCCTTAAACCCCCAATCTCCCCTAGATCCCCGAACTCCCCTTGATCCCCTGACCTCCCCTTGATACACCGACCACCCCTTGATCCCCCGACTTCCCCTTGGTCACCCGACCTCCCTTGATCCCCTGACCTCACCTTGATCCCCCGACCTCCCCTTGATCCCTCTTGATCCCACGACCATCCCTTGACACCCCCGACCTCCATTTCAACCCCCGAATTCTCCTTGACACCCCGACCACTCCTTGATCCCCCCGAACTCCCCTTAATCCAACCAACACCCCTTGAAATGCCTATATCCCCAAGAACTTCCCTTGATCCCCCAACATCGCCTTGATCCACCGACCTCCTCTTAAGCCCCCGACCTCCCCTTGAACCCCCGACGTCCCCTTGATCCACCGACCGGACCTTGTTCCCCCGTCCAACCCCTTGGTCCCACCACCTACCCTTTTATCCCACGACCTGCCCTTGACCCTCGATCTCCCCTTGACCCACCGACCTCCCCTTGACCCCCCGACCTCCCCTTGACCACCCGACCTCCACTTGACCCACCCACATTCCCTTGACACCCCGACCTCCACTTGACCCCCCGACATCCCCTGGATCCCCCGTCATCCCCTGAATCCCCCGAATACCTCTTGATCCCCAGACCACTCCTTGACAGCCCCAACCTTCCCTTGAAACTCCAGGCCTCCCCTTGACACCCCGGACCTCCCCTTGACAGCCCCGACCTCCCCTTGACAGCCCCGACCTCCCCTTGATAGCCCCGACCTCCCCTTGACAGCCCCGACCTCCCCTTGACAGCCCCGACCTCCCCTTGACAGCCCCGACCTCCCCTTGACAGTCCCGACCTCCCCTTGACAGCCCCGACCTCCCCTTGACACCCCCGACCTCCCCTTGACACCCCCGACCTCCCCTTGAACCCCAACCACCCCTTCATCCCCTGACCTCCCGTTGATCCCCCAACCTGCCCTTGATCCCCCGACCTCCCCATGATCCCTCGACTTCCCTTTGATTCTCCTAACTCCCCTTGATCCCCCGATCTCCCTTATATCCCCCTTGATCCCCCGACCTCAACTGGAACCCCCGACCTCCCCTGGATCCACCGACCTCCCCTGGATCCCCCGACCTCCCCTGGATCCCCCGACCACCCCTGGATCGCCGACCTCCCCTGGATTCCCCGACCGCCCCTGGATTCCCCGACCTCCCCTGGATTCCCCGACCTCCCCTGGATTCCCCGACCACCCATCTATCCACCGACCTCCCCTGAATCCCCCGACCACCCCTGTATCCCCCGACCACACCTGTATCCCCCGACCTCCCCTGTATCCCCCGACCTTCCCTGTAACCCCCGACCACCCCTGTATACCCCGACCTCCCCTTCGTCCCCTGACCTCACCTTCATCCCACGACCTCCCCTTGAAACCCCCGACCTCCATTTCACCCCCCAAATTCCCCTTTAACCCCAACCACCCCTTGATCCCCCGACCTCCCGTTGATCCCCCAACCTGCCCTTGATCCCCCGACCTCCCTTTGATCCCCTGAATTCCCTTTGATTCTCCTAACTTCCCTTGATCCCCCAATCTCCCTTTAATCCCCCTTGATCCCCCGACCTCAACTAGATCCCCCGACCTGCCCTGGAACTCCCGACCTCCGCCGGATACCCCGACCTCCGCTGGATCCCCCGACCTACAGTGGATCCCCCGACCTACGCTGGATCCCCCGACCTCCACTGGATATTCCGACCTCCCCTGGATCCCCGATCACCCCTTGATCCCCCGACCTCAACTGGATCCCCGGACCACCCCTGTATCCCTCGACCTCCCCTTGAACCCCCGACCACCCCTTGATCCCCCGACTACCCTTGATCCCCCGACCACTCAATGAACCCCTGATCTCACCTTGATCCCCCGAACTCCCCTTGATCTCCCATGATCCCCCGACATTCCCTTGATCCTCAAACCTCCCTTTGATTCCCGACGTCCCCTTAATCCCCTGACCTCCCCTTGTTCCCACGACCACCCCTTGATCCATCGATCTCCCCTTGATTCCCCAAGCTCCCCTTCAACCGCCTTGATCCCGCGACCTCCCTGGAATCCCCCTACCTCCCCTGGAACCCCCGACCTCCCCTGGACTCCCCGACCTCCCCTGGACTCCCCGACCTCCCGTGGACTCCCCGACCTCCCCTGCATTCCCCGACCACCCCTGGATCCCCCGACCACCCCTGGATCCCCCGACCACCCCTGAATCCCCCGACCACCCATGGATCCCCCGACATTACTTGATCCACCGACCACGCCTTGATCCCCCGACCACCCATTGATCCCCCGACCTCCCCTTGATCCCCCGACCTCCCCTTGATCCCCCGACCTCCCCTTGATCCCCCGACCTCCCCTTGATCCCCCGACCTCCCCTTGAACCCCCGACCACACATTGATCCCCCGACCTCCCATTGATACCCCGACTTTCCCTTGATCCCTCGACCACTCCTTGATCCACCCGACATCCCCTTGATTCCCCGACGTCCCCTTGATCCCCCGACGTCCCCTTGAACCCCCCATGTCCCCTTGAACCCCCGACGTCTCCTTGATCCACCGATCGGACCTTGAACCCCCGACCGGACATTGATCCCCCGACCAGACGTTTATCCCCCGACCGAACGTTTATCCCCCGACCGGACCTTGATCCCCTTTCCGGACCTTGATCCCCCTTCCGGACCTTGATCCCCCTTCCGGACCTTGATCCCCCTTCCGGACCTTGATCCATCGTCCTCCCCTTGGTCCGACGATCTGCCCTTGAACCACCGACCACCCCTTGACGCTCCGACCTTCCCTTGACAACCCGACCTCCACTTGACCCCCCGACCTCCCCTTGACACCCGACCTACACTTGACCCCCGACCTCCACTTGGCTTCCGACCTACCCTTGACCCCGGACATCCACTTGAACCCCAACCACCCCTTGAAACCCCCGACCTCCCCTTTAAACACCCGACCTCCCCTTGAATCCCCGACATCCCCTGGATCCCCCGACATCCACTGGATCCCCCGAATAATCCTTGATCCCCCGAACACTCCTTGACAGCCCCGACCTCCCCGTGACAGCCCCGACCTCCCCTTGACAGTCCCGACCTCCCCTTGACAGCCCCGACCTCCCCTTGACAGCCCCGACCTCCCCTTGACAGCCCCGACCTCCCCTTGACAGCCCCGACCTCCACTTGACAGCCCAGACCTCGCCTTGACAGCCCCGACCTCCCCTTGACAGCCCCGACCTCCCCTTGACAGCCCCGACCTCCACTTGACAGCCCCGACCTCCCCTTGACAGCCCCGACCACCCCTTGACAGCACCGACCTCCCCTTGACACCCCCGACCTCCCCTTGACGCCCCCGACCTCCCCTTGACACCCCCGACCACGCCTTGACACCCCCAACCTCCGCTTGACACTCCGGACCTCTCCTTGACACGCACGACCTCCCCTTGACACCCTCGACCTCCCCTTGATCCCACCACCTCCCCTTTGACACCCCGACATCCCGTTGATCCCCCGACCTCACCTTGACCCCCGACCTCCGCTTGAACCCCAACCACCCCTTGATCCCTTGACCTCCCGTTGATCCCCCAACCTGCCCTTGATCCCCTGACCTCCCCTGTATCCCCCGACTACCCCTTGATCCGCGACCTACATTTCACCCCCCGAATTCCACTTGAACTACAACCACCCCTTGATCCCCCAACCTGCCCTTGATCCCCCGACCTCCCTTTGATCCCCCGACTTCCCTTTGATTCTCCTAACTCCCCTTGATCCCCTGATCTCCCTTTAATCCCCCTTGATCCCCCGACCTCAACTGGATCCCCTGACCTTCCCTGGATCCACCGGCCTCCCCTGGATCGCCCGACCTCCGCTGGATCCCCCGACTTCCGCTGGATCCCCTGACCTCCGCTGGATCCCCCGGTCTCCGCTGCATCCCCCGACCTCCCATGGATCACCGAGCTCCCCTGGATCCCCCGAACTCCCCTGGATCCCCCGAACTCCCCTGGATCCCCCGAACTCCCCTGGATCCCCCGAACTCCCCTGGATCCCCCGTCCTTCCCTGGATCCCCCGTCCAACCCTGGATCCCCCGACCTCCCCTGTATCCCCCGACCTCCCCTGTATCCCCCGACCTCCCCTTTAACCCCAACCACCCCTTGATCCCCCAACCTCCCGTTGATACCCCAACCTGCCCTTGATCCCCCGACCTCCCTTTGATCCCCTGACTTCCCTTTGATTCTCCAAACTCCCCTTGATCCCCCAATCTCCCTTTAATCCCCCTTGATCCCCCGACCTCAACTGGATCCCCCGACCACCCCTGGATACTCCGACCACCCCTGGATCCCGCGATCACCCCTTGATCCCCGACCTCTCCTGGATCCACCGACCTCCCCTGGATCCACCGACCTCCCCGGGATCAACTGACCTCCCCGGGATCAACCGACCTCCCCTTGATCCCCCGACCTCCCCTTGATGCCCCGACCTCCCCTTGATGCCCCGACCTCCCCTTGATGCCCCGACCTCCCCTGTATCTCCCGACCTCCCCTGTATCCCCCGACCACCCCTGTATCCCCCGACCGCCCCTGTATCCCCCGACCTCCCCTGTATCCCCCGACCTCCCATTGGTCCCCAGACCTCACCTTCATCCTACGACCTCCCCTTGAAACCCCCGACCTCCATTTCACCCACCAAATTCCCCTTCAACCACAACCACCCCTTGATCCCCCGACCTCCCGTTGATCCCCCAACATGCCCTTGATCCCCCGACCTCCCTTTGATCCCCTGACTTCCCTTTGATTCTCCTAACTCCCCTTGATCCCCCAATCTCCCTTTAATCCCCCTTGATCCCCCGACCTCAACTGGATCCCCCGACCTTCGCTGGATCCACCGACCTCCCCTGGATCCCGCGACCTCCGCTGGATCCCCCGACCTACGCTGGATCCCCGACCTCCCCTGGATACTCCGACCTCCCCTGTATCCCCCGACCTCCCCTGTATCCCCCGACCTCCCCTTGGTCCCCTGACCTCACCTTCATCCCACGACCTCCCCTTGAAACCCCCGACCTCCATTTCAACCCCAAATTCCCCTTTAACCCCAACCACCCCTTGATCCCCCGACCTCCCGTTGATCCCCCGACCTCAACGGGATCCCCGGACCACCCCCGTATCCCCCGACCTCCCCTTGAACACCCGACCTCCCCTTGATCCCCCGACTTCCGCTTGATCCCCCGACCTCTCCTTGATCCCCTGATCTCACTTTGATCCCCCGACCTCCCCTTCATCTCCCATGATCCCCCGACATTCCCTTGAACCCCCGACCTCCCTTTGATTCCCGAAGTCCCCTTAATCCCCCGACCTCCCCTTGTTCCCACGACCACCCCTTGATCCATCGATCTCCCCATGATTCCCCAAGCTCTCCTTCAACCGCCTTGATCCCCCGACCTCCCCGGAATACCCCTACCTCTCCTGGGTCCCCCGACCTCCCCTGGACACCCCGACCACCCCTGGACACCCCGACCTCCCCCGGATCCCCCGACCACCCCTGAATCCCCCGACCACCCATGGATCTCCCGACATCCCCCTGATCCACCGACCTCCCCTTGATCCCCCGACCACCCTTTGATCCCCCGACCTCCCCTTGATCCACCGACCTTCCCTTGATCCCCCAACCTCCCCTTGACCCCCTAACCACCCCTTTATCCCCTGACCGTCCCTTGATACTCTGACCACCCCTTGATCCCCCGACCTCCCATTGATACCCCGACTTTCACTTGATCCCTCGACCACTCCTTGATCCCCCCGACGTCCCCTTGATCCCCCGACGTCCCCTTGATCCCCCGACGTCCCCTTGATCCCCCGACGTCCCCTTGATCCTCCGACGTCCTCTTGAAACCCCCACGTCCCCTTGATCCCCCGACCTCCCCTTGATCCCCCGACCTCCCCTTGATCCCCCGACCTCCCCTTGATCCCCCGACCTCCCCTTGATCCCCAGACCTCCCCTTGAAACACCGATCGGACCTTGATCCTCCGACCGGACGTTGATCCCCCCAACGGACGTTGATCCCCCGACCGGACGTTGATCCACGGACCGGACGTTGATCCCCCGACCGGACCTTGATCCCCCTTCTGGACCTTGATCCCCCTTCCGGACCTTGATCCCCCTTCCGGACCTTGATCCCCCGTCCTCCCCTTGGTCCAACGACCTGCCCTTGAACCACCGACCACCCCTTGTCACCCCGACCTACCCTTGACACCCCAACCTCCACTTGACCCCCCGACCTCCCCTTGAAAGCCCAAACCTCTACTTGACAGTCCCGACCTCCCCTTGACAGTCCCGACCTCCCCTTGACAGCCCCGACCTCCCCTTGACAGCCCCGACCTCCCCTTGACAGCCCCGACCTCCCCTTGACAGCCCCGACCTCCCCTTGACAGCCCCGACCTCCCCTTGAAAGCCCCGACCTCCCCTTGACAGCCCCGACCTCCACTTGACAGCCCCGACCTCCCCTTGACAGCCCCGACCACCCCTTGACAGCACCGACCTCCCCTTGACACCCCCGACCTCCCCTTGACGCCCCCGACCTCCCCTTGACACTCCCGACCACGCCTTGACACCCCCAACCTCCGCTTGACACTCCGGACCTCTCCTTGACACGCACGACCTCCCCTTGACACCCTCGACCTCCCCTTGATCCCACCACCTCCCCTTTGACACCCCGACATCCCGTTGATCCCCCGACCTCACCTTGACCCCCGACCTCCGCTTGAACCCCAACCACCCCTTGATCCCTTGACCTCCCGTTGATCCCCCAACCTGCCCTTGATCCCCTGACCTCCCCTGTATCCCCCGACCACCCCTTGATCCGCGACCTACATTTCACCCCCCGAATTCCACTTGAACTACAACCACCCCTTGATCCTCCAACCTGCCCTTGATCCCCCGACCTCCCTTTGATCCCCCGACTTCCCTTTGATTCTCCTAACTCCCCTTGATCCCCTGATCTCCCTTTAATCCCCCTTGATCCCCCGACCTCAACTGGTTCCCCTGACCTTCCCTGGATCCACCGGCCTCCCCTGGATCGCCCGACTTCCGCTGGATCCCCCGACTTCCGCTGGATCCCCTGACCTCCGCTGGAACCCCCGGTCTCCGCTGCATCCCCCGACCTCCCATGGATCCCCGACCTCCCCTGGATCCCCCGAACTCCCCTGGATCCCCCGAACTCCCCTGGATCCCCCGACCTCCCCTGGATCCCCCGACCTCCCCTGGATCTCTGGACCGCCCCTGTAACCCCCGACCTCCCCTTGAACCCCGAACTCCCCTTGAACCCCGACATCCCCTTGATCCCCGACCTCCCCTTGATCCCCTGACCTCCCCTGGATCCCCCGACCTCCCCTTGATCCCACGAATTACCCTTGATCCCACGACCTCCCCTTGATCCCACGACCTCACCTTGATCCCACGACCTCCCCTTGACACCCCCGACCTCCATTTCACCCCCCGAATTCCCCTTGACACCCCGACCACACCTTGAACCCCCCTACCTCCCCTTAATCCCACCGACACCCCTTGAATTGCCCATCTCCCCAAGACCTTCCCTTAATCCACCGACCTCCCCTTGATCCACCGACGTCCCCTTGATCCCCCGACGTCCCCTTGATCCCCCGACATCCCCTTGATCCCCCGACGTCCCCTTGATCCACCGACGACCCGTTGATCCACCGACGACCCGTTGATCCCCCGACGTCCCCTTGATCCCCCGACGTCCCCTTGATCCCCCGACGTCCCCTTGATCCCCCGACGTCCCCTTGATCCCCCGACGTCCCCTTGATCCCCCGACGTCCCCTTGATCCCCCGACGTCCCCTTGAATCCCCGATCTCCCCATGATACCACGACCTCCCCTTGATCCCCCGACCTCCCCTTGATCCCCCGACCTCCCCTTGAACCCTTTACCTCCCCTTGATCCCCCGACCACCCCTTGATCCCCCGACATCCCCTTGATGCTCCTTGACCCCCCGACCTCCCCTTGCCTCCTGACCTCCCCTTGCCCCCCGACCTCACCTTGAGCCCCGACCTCCCCTTGACCCCCGTCCTCCCCTTCATCCCCCGACCTGCCCTTGACTCCCGAACTCCCCTTGACCCCAGAGATCGCCGTGATGCCCCGACATCCCATTGTTCCCACGACCTCCCCTTGATCTCCCGATCTCCCCTTGATCCTCCAACCGCCCCGTCAACCCCGTTGATCCCCCGTCCTTCCCTGGATCCCCCGACCAACCCTGGATCCCCCGACCTCCCCTGTATCCCCCGACCTCCCCTGTATCCCCCGACCTCCCCTTTAACCCCAACCACCCCTTGATCCCCCGACCTCCCGTTGATCCCCCAACCTGCCCTTGATCCCCCGACCTCCCTTTGATCCCCTGACTTCCCTTTGATTCTCCAAACTCCCCTTGATCCCCCAATCTCCCTTTAATCCCCCTTGATCCCCCGACCTCAACTGGATCCCCCGACCACCCCTGGATCCCCCGACCTCCCCTTGATCCCCCGACTTCCCCTTGATGCCCCGACCTCCCCTTGATGCCCCGACCTCCCCTGTATCTCCCGACCTCCCCTGTATCTCCCGACCTCCCCTGTATCCCCCGACCACCCCTGTATCCCCGACCGCCCCTGTATCCCCCGACCTCCCCTGTATCCCCCGACCTCCCCTGTATCCCCCGACCTCCCATTGGTCCCCAGACCTCACCTTCATCCTACGACCTCCCCTTGAAACCCCCGACCTCCATTTCACCCACCAAATTCCCCTTCAACCACAACCACCCCTTGATCCCCCGACCTCCCGTTGATCCCCCAACATGCCCTTGATCCCCCGACCTCCCTTTGATCCCCTGACTTCCCTTTGATTCTCCTAACTCCCCTTGATCCCCCAATCTCCCTTTAATCCCCCTTGATCCCCCGACCTCAACTGGATCCCCCGACCTTCGCTGGATCCACCGACCTCCCCTGGATCCCGCGACCTCCGCTGGATCCCCCGACCTACGCTGGATCCCCGACCTCCCCTGGATACTCCGACCTCCCCTGTATCCCCCGACCTCCCCTGTATCCCCCGACCTCCCCTTGGTCCCCTGACCTCACCTTCATCCCACGACCTCCCCTTGAAACCCCCGACCTCCATTTCAACCCCAAATTCCCCTTTAACCCCAACCACCCCTTGATCCCCCGACCTCCCGTTGATCCCCCGACCTCAACGGGATCCCCGGACCACCCCCGTATCCCCCGACCTCCCCTTGAACACCCGACCTCCCCTTGATCCCCCGACTTCCGCTTGATCCCCCGACCTCTCCTTGATCCCCTGATCTCACTTTGATCCCCCGACCTCCCCTTCATCTCCCATGATCCCCCGACATTCCCTTGAACCCCAGACCTCCCTTTGATTCCCGAAGTCCCCTTAATCCCCCGACCTCCCCTTGTTCCCACGATCACCCCTTGATCCATCGATCTCCCCTTGATTCCCCAAGCTCCCCTTCAACCGCCTTGATCCCCCGACCTCCCCGGAATACCCCTACCTCTCCTGGATCCCCCGACCTCCCCTGGACACCCCGACCACCCCTGGACACCCCGACCTCCCCCGGATCCCCCGACCACCCCTGAATCCCCCGACCACCCTTTGATCCCCCGACCTCCCCTTGATCCGCCGACCTCCCCTTGATCCCCCGACCTCCCCTTGACCCCCTGACCACCCCTTTATGCCCTGACCGTCCCTTGATACCCTGACCACCCCTTGATCCCCCGACCTCCCATTGATACCCCGACTTTCACTTGATCCCTCGACCACTCCTTGATCCCCCCGACGTCCCCTTGATCCCCCGACGTCCCCTTGATCCTCCGACGTCCCCTTGAAACCCCCACGTCCCCTTGAATCCCAGACCTCCCCTTGATCCCCCGACCTCCCCTTGATCCCGCGACTTCCCCTTGATCCTCCGACCTCCCCTTGATCCCCCGACCTCCCCTTGATCCCCCGACCTCCCCTTGATCCCCCGACCACACCTTGATCCCCCGACCTCCCCTTGATCCACCGATCGGACCTTGATCCTCCGACCGGACGTTGATCCCCCGACCGGACGTTGATCCCCCGACCGGACGTTGATCCACGGACCGGACGTTGATCCCCCGACCGGACCTTGTTCCCCCTTCCGGACCTTGATCCCCCTTCCGGACCTTGATCCCCCTTCCGGACCTTGATCCCCCGTCCTCCCCTTGGTCCGACGACCTGCCCTTGAACCACCGACCACCCCTTGACACCCCGACCTTCCCTTGACACCCCAACCTGCACTTGACCCCCCGACCTCCCCTTGACCCCCAACCTCCACTTGGCTTCCGACCTACCCTTGACCCCGGACATCCACTTGAACCCCAACCACCCCTTGAAACACCCGACCTCCCCTATAACACCTGTCCTCCCCTGGATCCCCCGACATCCCCTGGATCCCCCGACATCCCCTGGATCCCCCGTATAATCCTTGATCCACCGACGACTCCTTGACAGCCCCAACCTCCCCTTGACACCCCAGACCTCCCCTTGACACCCCCGGCCTCCCCTTGAAAGCCCAAACCTCTACTTGACAGTCCCGACCTCCCCTTGACAGTCCCGACCTCCCCTTGACAGCCCCGACCTCCCCTTGACAGCCCCGACCTCCCCTTGACAGCCCCGACCTCCCCTTGACAGCCCCGACCTCCCCTTGACAGCCCCGACCTCCCCTTGACAGCCCCGACCTCCCCTTGACAGCCCCGACCTCCCCTTGACAGCCCCGACCTCCCCTTGACAGCCCCGACCTCCCCTTGACAGCCCCGACCTCCCCTTGACAGCCCCGACCTCCCCTTGACAGCCCCGACCTCCCCTTGACAGCACCGACCTCCCCTTGACACCCCCCGACCTCCCCTTGACACCCCCGACCTCCCCTTGACACCCCCGACATCCCCTTGTCACCCCCGACCTCCCCTTGACACACACGACCTCACCTTGACACCCTCGACCTCCCGTTGATCCCACCACCTCCCCTTTGACACCCCGACATCCGGTTGATCCCCCGACCTCACCTTGGCCCCCGACCTCCCCTGTATCCCCTCACTTCCCCTGTATCCCCCGACCTCCCCTTGATCCGCGAGCTCCATTTCACCCCCCGAATTCCCCTTGAACCCCAACCACCCTTTCATCCCCCAACCTGCCCTTGATCCCCCGACCTCCCCTTGATCCCCCGACTTCCCTTTGATTCGCCTAACTCCCCTTGATCCCCTGATCTCCCTTTAATCCCCCTTGATCCCCCGACCTCAACTGGATCCCCCGACCTTCCCTGGATCCACCGGCCTCCGCTGGATCACCCGACCTCCGCTGGATCCCCCGACTTCCGCTGGATGCCCCGACCTCTGCTGGATCCCCCGGTCTCCGCTGCAGCCCTCGACCTCCCCTGGATCCCCCGAACTCCCCTGGATCCCCCGACCTCCCCTGGATCTCCGGACCTCCCCTGTATCCCCCGACCTCCCCTGTATTCCCCGAACTCCACTTGAACCCCGACCTCCCCTTGAACCCCGACATCCCCTTGAACCCCGACCTCCCCTTGATCCCCTGACCACCCCTGGATCCCCCGACCTCCCCTTGATCCCTTGACCTCACCTTGATCCCACGACCTCCCCTTTACACCCCCGACCTCCATTTCACCCCCCGAATTCCCCTTGACACCCCGACCACACCTTGAAACCCCCTACCTCCCCTTAATCCCACCGACACCCCTTGAAATGCCCATCTCCCCAAGAACTTCCCTTGATCCACCGACCTCCCCTTGTTCCCCCGACGTCCCCTTGATCCCCCGACGTCCCCTTGATCCCCCGACGTCCCCTTGATCCCCCGACGTCCCCTTGATCCACCGACGACCCCTTGATCCCCCGACCGCCCCTGTATCCCCCGACCTCCCCTGTATCCCCCGACATCCACTTTAACCCCGACCACCCCTTGATCCCCCAACCTCCCGTTGATTCCCCAACCTGCCCTTGATCCCCCGACCTCCCTTTGATCCCCTGACTTCCCTTTGATTCTCCTAACTCCCCTTGATCCCCCAATCTCCCTTTAATCCCCCTTGATCCCCCGATCTCAACTGGATCCCCCGACCTTTCCTGGATCCACCGACCTCCCCTGGATCCCCCGACCTTCCCTAGATCCCCCGACCTCCGCTGGATCCCCCGACCTACGCTGGATCCCCCGACCACCCTTGGATACCCCGACCTCCCTTGGATCCCCCGATCTCGCCTTGATCCCCCGACCTCAACTGGATCACCGGACCACCCCTGTATCCCCCGACCTCCCCTTGAACCCCCTACCTCCCCTTGATCCCCCGACTTCCCCTTGATCCCCCGACCTCTCCTTGATCCCCTGACTCACCTTGATCCCCCGACCTCCCCTTGATCTCCCATGATCCCCCGACATTCCCTTGATCCCCGACCTCCATTTGATTCCCGACGTCCCCTTAATCCCCCGACCTCCCCTTGTTCCCACGACCACCCCTTGATCCATCGATCTCCCATTGATTCCCCAAGCTCCCCTTCAACCGCCTTGATCCCCCGACCTCCCCGTAATCCCCCTACCTCCCCTGGATCCCCCGACCTCCCCTGGACTCCCCGACCTCCCCTGGATCCCCCGACCACCCCTGGATCCCACGACCACCCCTGAATCCCCCGACCACCCATGGATACCCCAACATCCCCTTGATCCACCGACCACCCCTTGATCCCCCGACCACCCATTGATCCCCCGACCTCCCCTTGATCCCCCGACCACCCCTTGATCCCCTGACCACCCCTTGATCGCCCGACCTCCCATTGATACCCCAACTTTCCCTTGATCCCTCGACCACTCCTTGATCCCCTCGACGTCCCCTTGATCCCCCGACATCACCTTGATCCCCCGACGTCCCCTTGAACCATCGACATCCCCTTGAACCCCCGACGTCCCCTTGAACATCCGACGTCCCCTTGATCCCCCGACCTCCCCTTGATCCCTCGACCTCCCCTTGATCCCCCGACCACCCCTTGATCCCCCGACCTCCGCTTGATCCCCAGACCTCCCCTTGATCCCCCGACCACCCCTTGATCCCCCGACCTCCCCTTGATCCCCCGACCTCCCCTTGATCCCCCGACCGGACGTTGATCCCCCGACCGGACGTTGATCCCCCGACCGGACGTTTATCCCCCGACCGGACCTTGATCCCCCGACCGGACCTTGATCCCCCTTCCGGACCTTGATCCCCCTTCCGGACCTTGATCCCCCTTCCGGACCTTGATCCCCCGTCCTCCCCTTGGTCCAACGACCTGCCCTTGAACCACCGACCACCCCTTGACACCCCGACTTTCCCTTGACACCCCGACCTCCACTTGACCCCCCAACATCCCCTTGACATCCGACCTACACTTGACCCCCGACCTCCACTTAGCTTCCGACCTTCCCTTGACCCCGGACATCCACTTGAACCCCAACCACCCCTTGAAACACCCGACCTCCCCTTTAAACACCCGACCTCCCCTTGATCCCCCGACATCCCCTGGATCCCCCGACATCCCCTGGATCCCCCGAATAATCATTGATCCCCCGACCACTGCTTGACAGCCCCAACCTCCCCTTGACACCCCAGACATCCCCTTGACACCCCCGACCTCCCCTTGATAGCCCCGACCTCCCCTTGACAGCCCCGACCTCCCCTTGACAGCCCCGACCTCCCCTTGACAGCCCCGACCTCCCCTTGACAGCCCCGACCTCCCCTTGGCAGCCCCGACCTCCCCTTGGCAGCCCCGACCTCCCCTTCACAGCCCCGACCTCCTCTTGACACCCCCGACCTCCCCATGACACTCCGGACCTCTCCTTCACACGCACGACCTCCCCTTGACAGCCCCGACCTCCCCGTGACAGCCCCGATCTCCTCTTGACAGCCCCGACCTCCCCTTGACAGCCCCGACCTCCCCTTGACAGCCCCGACCTCCCCTTGACAGTCCTGACCTCCCCTTGACAGTCCCGACCTCCCTTTGACAGTCCCGACCTCCCCTTGACACTCCGGACCTCTCCTTGACACGCACGACCTCCCCTTGACACCCTCGACCTCCCCTTGATCCCACCACCTTCCCTTTGACACCCCGACATTCCGTTGATCACCCGACCTCACCTTGACCCCCAACCTCCCCTTGAACCCCAACCACCCCTTGATCCCCCGACCTCCCCTATATCCGCGACCTCCATTTCGCCCTCCGCATTCCCCTTAAACCCCAACCACCCCTTGATCCCCCAACCTGCCCTTGAACCCCCGACCTCCCCTTGATCCCATGACTTCCCTTTGATTCTCCTAATACCCCTTGATCCCCTGATCTCCCTTTAATCCCCATTGATCCCCCGACCTCAACTGGACCCCCCGACCTTCCCTGGATCTACCGGCCTCCCCTGGATCACCCGACCTCCGCTGGATCCCCCGACTTCGGCTGGATCCCCCGACCTCCGCTGGATCGCCCGGTCACCGCTGCATCCCCCAACCTCCCCTGGATCCCCCGAACTCCCCTGGATCCCCCGACCTCCCCTGGATCCCCCGACATCCCCTGTATCCCCCGACCACACCTGTATCGCCCGACCTCCACTTGAACCCCAACCTCCCCTTGAACCCCGACATCCCCTTGATCCCCGACCTCCCCTTGATCCCCTGACCTCCCCTGTATCCTCCGACCTCCCCTTGATCCCCCAGATTCCCCTTGATCCCACGACCTCCCCTTGATCCCTTGACCTCACTTTGATCCCACGACGTCCCCTTGAAACCCCCGACCACCATTTCACCCCCCGAATTCCCCTTGACACCCCGACCACACCTTGAACCCCCCTACCTCCCCTTAATCCCACCGACACCCCTTGAAAAGCCCATCTCCCCAAGAACTTCCCTTGATCCCCCGACCTCCCCTTGATCCCCCGACCTCCCCTTGATCCCCCGACGTCCCCTTGATCCCCCGACGTCCCTTTGATCCCCCGACGTCCCTTTGATCCCCCGACGTCCCCTTGATCCCCCGACGTCCCCTTGATCCCCCGACGTGCCCTTGATCCCCCGACGTCCCCTTGATCCCCCGACGTCCCCTTGATCCCCCGACGTGCCCTTGATCCCCCGACGTGCCCTTGATCCCCCGACGTGCCCTTGATCCCCCGACGTCCCCTTGATCCCCCGACGTCCCCTTGATCCCCCGACGTCCCCTTGATCCCCCGACGTCCCCTTGATCCCCCGACGTCCCTTTGATCCCCCGACGTCCCCTTGATCCCCCGACGTCCCCTTGATCCCCCGACGTCCCCTTGAATCCCCGATCTCCCCATGATCCCACGACCTCCCCTTGTTTCCCGGACCTCCCCTTGATCCCCCGACCTCCCGTTGAACCCTTTGCCTCCCCTTGATCCCCCGACCACCCCTTGATCCCCCGACATCCACTTGATGCCCCTTGACCCCCCGACCTCCCCTTGCCCCCCGACATCACCTTGAGCCCCGACCTCCCTTTGACCCCCGTCCTCCCCTTCATCCCCCGACCTGCCCTTGACTCCCGAACTACCCTTGACCCCAGAGATCGCCGTGATGCCCCGACCTCCCATTGATAACACAACCTCCCCTTGATCTCCGAACCTCCTCTGTATCCCCCGAACTCCCTTGATCCCCCGACCTCGCCTTGAACCCCGACCTCCCCTTGAACCCTGACCTCCCCTTGATCCCCGACCTCCCCTTGATCCCCGACCTCCCCTTGATCCCCTGACCTCCCATGGATCCCCCTACCTCCCCTTGATCCCCCGACTTCCCCTTGATCCCACGACCTCCCCTTGATCCCCTGACCTCACCTTGATCCCACGACCACCCCTTGACACCCCCGACCTCCATTTCACCCCCGAATTCCCCTTGACACCTTGACCACACCTTGATCCCCCCTACCTCCCCTTAATCCCACCAACACCCCTTGAAGTGCCCATCTCCCCAAGAACGTCCCTTGATCCCCCGACGTCCCCTTGATCCACCGACGTCCCTTGATCCCCCGACGTCCCCTTGATCCCCCGACGTCCCCTTGATCCCCCGACGTCCCCTTGAACCCCCGACGACCCCTTGATCCCCCGACGACCCCTTAATCCCCCGACGTCCCCTTGATCCCCCGACGTCCCCTTGATCCCCCGATGTCCCCTTGATCCCCCCACGACCCCTTGATCCCCCGACGTCCCCTTGATCCACCGACGTCCCCTTGATCCCCCGACGTCCCCTTGATCCCCCGATGTCCCCTTGAATCCCCGATCTCCCCCTGATCCCACGACCTCCCCTTGATCCCCCGACCACCCCGTGATCCCCCGACCTCCCCTTGAACCCTTTACCTCCCCTTGATTCCCCGACCTCCCCTTGATCCCCCGACGTCCCCTTGATGGCCCTTGTCCCCCCGACCACCCCTTGCCCCCCGACCTCCCCTTGCCCCCCGACCTCCCCTTGCCCCCCGACCTCCCCTTGCCCCCGACCTCCCCTTGCCCCCCGACCTCCCCTGTATCCCCCGACCTCCCCTGTATCCCCCGACCTCCCCTGTATCCCCCGACCTCCCCTGTATCCCCCGACCTCCCCTGTATCCCCCGACATCCCCTGTATCCCCCGACCTCCCCTGTATCCCCCGACCACCCCTGTAACCCCCGACCTCCCCTGTATCCCCCGACCTCCCCTTTATCACCCGACCACCCCTTGATCCGCGACCTACTCTTGATCCCCTGACCTCCCCTGGATCCCCCGACCTCCCCTTGATCCCCTGACTTCCCCTTGATCCCCCGACCTCCCCTTGATCCCCTGACCACTCCTTCATCCCACGACCTCCCCTTGACACCCCCGATCTCCATTTCGCCCTCCGAATTCCCCTTGAACCCCAACCACCCCTTGATTCCCCGACCTCCCGTTGATCCCCCAACCTGCCCTTGATCCCCCGACCTCCCCTTGATCCCCCGACTTCCCTTTGATTCTCCTAACTCCCCTTGATCCCCTTATCTCCCATTAATCCCCCTTTATCCCTCGATCTCAACTGGATCCTCCGACCTTCCCTGGATCCACCGACCTCCGCTGGATCCCCCGACCTTCCCTGGATCCCCCGAACTCCCCTGGATCCCCCGACCTCCCCTGGAACCCACGACTACCCCTGGATCTCCGAACCTCCCCTGTATCCCCCGAACTCCCTTGATCCCCCGACCTCCCCTTGAACCCCGACCTCCCCTTGAACCCCGACATCCCCTTGATCCCCGACCTCCCCTTGATCCCCTGACCTCCCCTGGATCCCCCTACCTCCCCTTGATCCCCAGACTTCCCCTTGATCCCACGACCACCCCTTGACACCCCCGACCTCCATTTCACCCCCGAATTCCCCTTGACACCCTGACCTCACCTTGATCCCCCCTACCTCCCCTTAATCCTACCGACACCCCTTGAAGTGCCCATCTCCCCAAGAACTTCCCTTGATCCCCCGATGTCACCTTGATCCTCCGACGTCCCCTTGAACCCCCGACGTCCCCTTGATTCCCCGACGTCCCCTTGATCCCCCGACGACCCCTTGATCCCCCGACGTCCCCTTGATCCCCCGACGTCCCCTTGATCCCCCGACGTCCCCTTGATCCCCCGACGTCCCCTTGAATCGCCGATCTCCCCATGATCCCACGACCTCCCCTTGATCCCACGACCTCCCATTGATCCCCCGACCTCCCGTTGAACCCTTTGCCTCCCCTTGATCCCCCGACCACCCCTTGATCCCCCGACATCCCCTTGATGCCCCTTGACCCCCCGACATCCCCTTGCCCCCCAACCTCCCCTTGCCCCCCGACATCACCTTGAGCACCGACCTCCCCTTGACCACCATCCTCCCCTTCATCCCCCGACCTGCCCTTGACTCCCGAACTCCCCTTGACCCCAGAGATCGCCGTGATGCCCCGACATCCCATTGTTCCCACGACCTCTCCTTGATCTCCCGATCTCCCCTTGATCCTCCAACCGCCCCGTCAACCCCGTTGATCCCCCGACCTTCCCTGGAACCCCCGACCTTCCCTGGAACCCCCGACCAACCCTGGAACCCCCGACCTCCCATGTAGCCCCCGACCTCCCCTGTAACCCCCGACCACCCCTGTAACCCCCGACCTCCCGGATATCCCCCGACCTCCCCTGTATCCCCCGACCACCCCTGTTTCCTCCGACCTCCCCTGTAACCCCCGACCACCCCTGTAACCCCCGACCTCCCCTGGATCCCCCGACCTCCCCTGTATCCCCCGAACTCCCCTGTATCCCCCGAACTCCCCTGTATCCCCCGAACTCCCCTGTATCCTCCGAACACCCCCGTATCCCCCGACCTCCCCCGTATCACCCGACTTCCCCTGTAACCCCCGACCTCCCTTGTATCCCCCGAACTCTCCTGTATCCCCCGACCTCCCCTTTATCACCCGACCTCCCCTTGATCCGCGACCAACTCTTGATCCCCAGACCTCCCCTGGAAACCCCCGACCTCACCTTGATCCCCTGACTTCCCCTTGATCCCCCGACCTCCCCTTGATCCTCTGACCTCCCCTTCATCCCACGACATCCCCTTGACACCCCCGATCTCCATTTCACCCCCCGAATTCCCCTTGAACCCCAACCACCCCTTGATCCCCCGACCTCCCGTTGATCCCCCAACCTGCCCTTGATCCCCCGACCTCCCCTTGATTCCCCGACTTCCCTTTGATTCTCCTAACTCCCCTTGATCCCCTTATCTCCCTTTAATCCCCCTTTATCCCTCGATCTCAACTGGAGCCCCCGACCTTCCCTGGATCCACCGACCTCCGCTGGATCCCCCGACCTTCCCTGGATCCCCCGGTCTCCGCTGCATCCCCCGACCACCCCTGGACACCCCGAACTCCCCTGGATCCCCCGACCTCCCCTGGAACCCACGACTACCCCTGGATCTCCGAACCTCCCCTGTATCCCCCGAACTCCCTTGATCCCCCGACCTCCCCTTGATTCCCCGACTTCCCTTTGATTCTCCTAACTCCCCTTGATCCCCTTATCTCCCTTTAATCCCCCTTTATCCCTCGATCTCAACTGGATCCCCCGACCTTCCCTGGATCCACCGACCTCCGCTGGATCCCCCGACCTTCCCTGGATCCCCCGGTCTCCGCTGCATCCCCCGACCACCCCTGGACACCCCGAACTCCCCTGGATCCCCCGACCTCCCCTGGAACCCACGACTACCCCTGGATCTCCGAACCTCACCTGTATCCCCCGAACTCCCTTGATCCCCCGACCTCCCCTTGAACCCCGACCTCCCCTGGAACCCCGACATCCCCTTGATCCCCGACCTCCCCTTGATCCCATGACCTCCCCTGGATCCCCCGACCTCCCCTTGATCCACCGACTTCCCCTTGATCCCACGACCTCCCCTTGATCCCCTGACCTCACCTTGATCCCACGACCTCCCCTTGACACCCCCGACCTCCATTTCACCCCCGAATTCCCCTTGACACCCTGACCACACCTTAATCCCCCCTACCTCCCCTTAATCCCACCAACACCCCTTGAAGTGCCCATCTCCCCAAGAACTTCCCTTGATCCCCCGACATCCCCTTGATCCCCCGATGTCCCCTTGATACCCCGACGTCCCCTTGATCCCCCGACATCCCCTTGATCCCCCGATGTCCCCTTGATCCCCCGACGTCCCCTTGATCCCCCGACGTCCCCTTGATCCCCCGACGTCCCCTTGATCCCCCGACGTCCCCTTGATCCCCCGGCGTCCCCTTGATCCCCCGACGACCCCTTGATCACCCGACGTCCCCTTGATCCCCCGACGTCCCCTTGATCCCCCGACCTCCCCTTGAGCCCCCGACGTCCCCTTGAACCCTTTACCACCCCTGGATCCCCCGACCTCCCCTGGATCTCCGGACCTCCCCTGTATCCCCCGACGTCCCCTGTATCCCCCGACCTCCCCTGTATCCCCCGACCTCCACTTGAACCCCAACCTCCCCTTGAACCCCGACATCCCCTTGATCCCCCGAATTCCCCTTGATCCCACGACCTCCCCTTGATCCCTTGACCTCACCTTGATCCCTTGACCTCACCTTGATCCCACGACCACCCCTTGACACCCCCGACCTCCAATTCACCCCCAGACTTACCCTTGACACCCCGACCACACCTTGAACCCCCCTACCTCGCCTTAATCCCGCCGACACCCCTTGAAATGCCCATCTCCCCATGAACTTCCCTTGATCCACCGACCTCCCCTTGATCCCCCGACGTCCCCTTGATCCCCCGACGTCCCCTTGATCCCCCGACGTCCCCTTGTGCTCCCGACGTCCCCTTGATCCCCCGACAACCCATTGATCCCCCGACCTCCCCTTGATCCCCCGACCTCCCCTTGATCCCCCGACCTCCCCTTCTTCCCCCGACCTCCCCTTCTTCCCCCGACCTCCCCTTGCCCCCCGACCTCCCCTTGCCCCGCGACCTCACCTTGAGTCCCGACCTCCCCTTGACCCCCGTCCTCCCCTTCATACCTTGACCTGCCCTTGACTCCCGACGTCCCCTTGACCCCAGAGATCGCCTTGATGCCCCGACCTCCCATTGTTCCCACGACCTTCCCTTGATCTCCCGATCTCCCCTTGAACCCCCAACCTTCCCTGCATCCCCCGACCACCCCTGGATCCCCCGAACTCCCCTGGATTCTCCGAACTCCCCTGGATCCCCCGACCACCCTTGAACCCCCGACCACCCCTTGACACCCCCGACCTCCCTTGACAACCCCGACCACCCCATGACACCCCAGACCTCCAATTGACAGCCCCGACCTCCCCGTGCTAGCATCAACCTCCCCTTGCTAGCCCCGACCTCCCCTTGACACCCCCGACCTCCCCTTGACACCCCCGACCACCCCTTGACACCCCCGACCTCCCCTTGACACCCCCGACCTCCCCATGACAGCCCCGACCTCCCCTTGACAGCCCCGACCTCCCCTTGACAGCCTCGACCACCCCTTGACAGCCCCGACCTCCCCTTGATCCCCCGACTTCCCTTTGATTCTCCTAACTCCCCTTGATCCCCTTATCTCCCATTAATCCCCCTTTATCCCTCGATCTCAACTGGATCCCCC
The DNA here is from genome assembly GCF_964194155.1 of Cetorhinus maximus. Lineage (NCBI taxonomy): Eukaryota > Metazoa > Chordata > Chondrichthyes > Lamniformes > Cetorhinidae > Cetorhinus > Cetorhinus maximus. The sequence continues at coordinate 3,128 of NW_027598297.1, read as the reverse complement.
GACCTTCCCTGGATCCACCGACCTCCGCTGGATCCCCCGACCTTCCCTGGATCCCCCGAACTCCCCTGGATCCCCCGACCTCCCCTGGAACCCACGACTACCCCTGGATCTCTGAACCTCCCCTGTATCCCCCGAACTCCCTTGATCCCCCGACCTCCCCTTGAACCCCGACCTCCCCTTGAACCCCGACATCCCCTTGATCCCCGACCTCGCCTTGATCCCCTGACCTCCCCTGGATCCCCCTACCTCCCCTTGATCCCCAGACTTCCCCTTGATCCCACGACCACCCCTTGACACCCCCGACCTCCATTTCACCCCCGAATTCCCCTTGACACCCTGACCTCACCTTGATCCCCCCTACCTCCCCTTAATCCTACCGACACCCCTTGAAGTGCCCATCTCCCCAAGAACTTCCCTTGATCCCCCGATGTCCCCTTGATCCTCCGACGTCCCCTTGAACCCCCGACGTCCCCTTGATTCCCCGACGTCCCGTTGATCCCCCGACGACCCCTTGATCCCCCGACATCCCCTTGATCCCCCGACGTCCCCTTGATCCCCCGACGTCCCCTTGATCCCCCGACGTCCCCTTGAATCGCCGATCTCCCCATGATCCCACGACCTCCCCTTGATCCCACGACCTCCCATTGATCCCCCGACCTCCCGTTGAACCCTTTGCCTCCCCTTGATCCCCCGACCACCCCTTGATCCCCCGACATCCCCTTGATGCCCCTTGACCCCCCGACATCCCCTTGCCCCCCAACCTCCCCTTGCCCCCCGACATCACCTTGAGCACCGACCTCCCCTTGACCACCATCCTCCCCTTCATCCCCCGACCTGCCCTTGACTCCCGAACTCCCCTTGACCCCAGAGATCGCCGTGATGCCCCGACATCCCATTGTTCCCACGACCTCTCCTTGATCTCCCGATCTCCCCTTGATCCTCCAACCGCCCCGTCAACCCCGTTGATCCCCCGACCTTCCCTGGAACCCCCGACCAACCCTGGAACCCCCGACCTCCCATGTAGCCCCCGACCTCCCCTGTAACCCCCGACCACCCCTGTAACCCCCGACCTCCCGGATATCCCCCGACCTCCCCTGTATCCCCCGACCACCCCTGTTTCCTCCGACCTCCCCTGTAACCCCCGACCACCCCTGTAACCCCCGACCTCCCCTGGATCCCCCGACCTCCCCTGTATCCCCCGAACTCCCCTGTATCCCCCGAACTCCCCTGTATCCCCCGAACTCCCCTGTATCCTCCGAACACCCCCGTATCCCCCGACCTCCCCCGTATCACCCGACCTCCCCTGTATCCCCCGACCACCCCTGTTTCCTCCGACCTCCCCTGTAACCCCCGACCACCCCTGTAACCCCCGACCTCCCCTGGATCCCCCGACCTCCCCTGTATCCCCCGAACTCCCCTGTATCCCCCGAACTCCCCTGTATCCCCCGAACTCCCCTGTATCCCCCGAACTCCCCTGTATCCTCCGAACACCCCCGTATCCCCCGACCTCCCCCGTATCACCCGACTTCCCCTGTAACCCCCGACCTCCCTTGTATCCCCCGAACTCTCCTGTATCCCCCGACCTCCCCTTTATCACCCGACCTCCCCTTGATCCGCGACCAACTCTTGATCCCCAGACCTCCCCTGGAAACCCCCGACCTCACCTTGATCCCCTGACTTCCCCTTGATCCCCCGACCTCCCCTTGATCCTCTGACCTCCCCTTCATCCCACGACATCCCCTTGACACCCCCGATCTCCATTTCACCCCCCGAATTCCCCTTGAACCCCAACCACCCCTTGATCCCCCGACCTCCCGTTGATCCCCCAACCTGCCCTTGATCCCCCGACCTCCCCTTGATTCCCCGACTTCCCTTTGATTCTCCTAACTCCCCTTGATCCCCTTATCTCCCTTTAATCCCCCTTTATCCCTCGATCTCAACTGGAGCCCCCGACCTTCCCTGGATCCACCGACCTCCGCTGGATCCCCCGACCTTCCCTGGATCCCCCGGTCTCCGCTGCATCCCCCGACCTCCCCTGGAACCCACGACTACCCCTGGATCTCCGAACCTCCCCTGTATCCCCCGAACTCCCTTGATCCCCCGACCTCCCCTTGATTCCCCGACTTCCCTTTGATTCTCCTAACTCCCCTTGATCCCCTTATCTCCCTTTAATCCCCCTTTATCCCTCGATCTCAACTGGATCCCCCGACCTTCCCTGGATCCACCGACCTCCGCTGGATCCCCCGACCTTCCCTGGATCCCCCGGTCTCCGCTGCATCCCCCGACCACCCCTGGACACCCCGAACTCCCCTGGATCCCCCGACCTCCCCTGGAACCCACGACTACCCCTGGATCTCCGAACCTCACCTGTATCCCCCGAACTCCCTTGATCCCCCGACCTCCCCTTGAACCCCGACCTCCCCTGGAACCCCGACATCCCCTTGATCCCCGACCTCCCCTTGATCCCATGACCTCCCCTGGATCCCCCGACCTCCCCTTGATCCACCGACTTCCCCTTGATCCCACGACCTCCCCTTGATCCCCTGACCTCACCTTGATCCCACGACCTCCCCTTGACACCCCCGACCTCCATTTCACCCCCGAATTCCCCTTGACACCCTGACCACACCTTAATCCCCCCTACCTCCCCTTAATCCCACCAACACCCCTTGAAGTGCCCATCTCCCCAAGAACTTCCCTTGATCCCCCGACATCCCCTTGATCCCCCGATGTCCCCTTGATACCCCGACGTCCCCTTGATCCCCCGACATCCCCTTGATCCCCCGATGTCCCCTTGATCCCCCGACGTCCCCTTGATCCCCCGACGTCCCCTTGATCCCCCGACGTCCCCTTGATCCCCCGACGTCCCCTTGATCCCCCGGCGTCCCCTTGATCCCCCGACGACCCCTTGATCACCCGACGTCCCCTTGATCCCCCGACGTCCCCTTGATCCCCCGACCTCCCCTTGATCCCCCGACGTCCCCTTGAACCCTTTACCACCCCTGGATCCCCCGACCTCCCCTGGATCTCCGGACCTCCCCTGTATCCCCCGACGTCCCCTGTATCCCCCGACCTCCCCTGTATCCCCCGACCTCCACTTGAACCCCAACCTCCCCTTGAACCCCGAC
>NW_027598296.1:35000-48647 GCF_964194155.1 Cetorhinus maximus | reverse complement strand
AGCACGGGTTTAGATACAGAGTAAAGCACCCTCTACACCATCCCCATCAAACACTCCCAGGACAGGTACAGCACTGGGCTAGATACAGAGTAAAGCTCCTTGTACACTGTCTCCTTCAAACACTCCCAGGACAGGTACAGCACGGGGTTAGATACAGAGTAAAGCTCCCTCTAAACAATGTCCCCATCAATCACTCACAGGACAGGTACAGTACGGGGTTAGATACAGAGTAAAGCTCCCTCTACACTGCCCCCAACAAACACTCCCAGGACAGTTACAGCACACGGTTAGATACAGAGTAAAGCTCCCTCTACCCTGTCCCCTTCAAACACTCCCAGGACAGGTACAGCACGCGGTTAGATACAGCCTAAAGCTCCCTCTACACTGTCCCCATTAAACACTCTCAGGACAGGTACATCGCGGGGTTAGATACAGCGTAAATCTCCGTCTACACCGTCCCCCATCATACACTCGCAGGACAGGTACAGCACAGGTTTAGATACAGAGTAAAACTCCCTCTACACTGTCCCCATTAAACACTCCCAGGACAGTTACAGCACTGGATTTGATACAGAGTAAAGCTCCCTCTACACTGTACCCATCAAACACACCAAGGGCAGGAACAGCACGGGGTTAGATATAGAGTAAAGCTCGCTCTACACTTTCCCATCACACACTCCCAGGAGCGGTACAGCACGGGGTTAGATACAGAGTAAATCTCCATCTACAGTGTACCCATGAAAAACTCCCATTACAGATACAGCATGGGGTTAGATACTGAGTAAATCTCCCTCTACATTGTCCCCATCAAACACTGCCAGGACATGTACAGCACGGGGTTAGATACAGATTCAAACTCACTCTACACCGTCCCCATCAAACACTCCCAGGACAGGTACAGCACGGGATTATATACAGAGTAAAGCTCCCTCTACACTTTCCCATCAAACACTCCCAGGACAGGTACAGCACTGGGTTAGATTCAGAGTAAAGCTCGCTCTAAACAATGTCCCCATCAATCACTCACAGGACAGGTACAGCACGGGGTTAGATACAGAGTAATGCTCCCTCTACACTGTCCCCATCAAACACTCCCAGGACAGGTACAGCACATGTTTAGATACAGAGTAAAGCTACCTCTACACCGTCCCCATCAAACACTCCCAGGACAGGTACAGCACGTGTTTAGATACAGAGTAAAGCTCCCTCTACACCGTCCCCATCAAACACTCCCAGGACATGTACAGCACGGGGTTAGATACAGAGTAAAGCTCCCTCTACACCGTCACCATCAAACGCTCCCAGGACCGGTACAGCACGTGGTTAGATACAGAGTAAAGCTCCCTCTACACTGTCCCCATGAAACACTCCCAGGACAAGTACAGCACGGGGTTAGATACAGAGTAAATCTCCCTCTACACTGTCCCCATCAAACACTCCCAGGACAGGTACAGCACGGGGTTAGATACAGAGTAAAGCTCCCTTTAAACAATGTCCACATCAAACACTCAAAGGACAGGTACAGCACGGGGTTAGATACAGAATAAAGCTCCCTCTACACTCTCCCCATCAAACACTCCCAGGACAGGTACAGCACGGGGTTAGATACAGAGTAAATCTCCCTCTACACTGTCACCGTTAAACACTCCCACGACAGTTACAGCACGGGGTTACATACAGAGTAAAGCTCCCTCTTCACTGTCCCCATCAAACACTCCCAGGACAGGTACAGCACGGGGTTAGATACAGGGTAAATCTCCCTCTACACTGTCCCCATCAAACACTCTCAGTAAAGGTACAGCACGGGGTTAGATACAGAGTAAAGCTCCCTCTACACCGTCCCCATCAAACACTCCCAGGACATGTACAGCACGGGGATAGGTACAGAGTAAAGCTCCCTCTACACTGTCCCCTTAAAAACACTCCCAGGACAGGTACAGCACGGGGTTAGATAGAGAGTAAAGCTCCCTGTACACTGTCCCCATCAAACACTCCCAGGACAGGTATAGCAGGGGGTAAAGTACAGAGTAAATGTACCTCCACACTGTCCCCATCAAACAGTCCCAGAGCAGGTACAGCACGGTGTTAGACACACATTAAAGCTCCCTCTACACCGTCCCCATAAAACACTCCCAAGACAGGTACAGCAAGGGGTTAGATACAGAGTTAATCTCCCTCTACACTGTACCCATCAAACACTCCCAGGACAGGTACAGCATGGGGTTAGATACACAGTAAATCTCCCTCTACACTGTCCCCATCAAACACTCCCAGGACAATTACAGTACGGGGTTAGATACAGTGAAAATCTCCATCTATAGTGTACCCATCAAACAATCCCAGGACAGGTACAGCATGGGGTTAGATACAGAGTAAATCTGCCTCTACACTGTCCCCATCAAACACTCCAAGGACAGGTACAGCACGGGTTTAGATACAGAGTAAAGCACCCTCTACACCGTCCCCATCAAACACTCCCAGGACAGGTACAACATGGGGTTAGATACAGAGTAAATCTCCCTCTACACTGTGCCCATCAAACACTCCCAGGACAGGTACAGCACGGGGTAGGATACAGAGTAAATCTCCCTCTCTACTGTAGCCATCAATCACTCCCAGGACAGGTCCAGCATTGGGTTAGATACAGAGTAAATCTCCCTCTACACTGTCCCCATCAAACACTCCCAAGACAGGTACAGCACGGGGTTAGATACAGAGTAAAGCTCCCTCTACACTGTTCCCTTCAAACACTCCCAGGACAGGTACAGCATGCCGTTAGATACAGCCTAAAGCTCCCTCTACACTGTCCCCATTAAACACTCTCAGGACAGCTACAGCACGGGCTTAGATACACTGTAAAGCTCCATCTACACCGTCCCCCATCATACACTCGCAGGACAGGTACAGCACGGGTTTAGATACAGAGTAAAACTACCTTTACACTGTCCCGATTAAACACTCCCAGGACAGTTACAGCACGGGGATGATACAGAGTAAATCTCCCTCTACACCGTCCCCATCAAACACTCCCATGACTGGTACAGCACGGGGTTAGATACAGAGTAAATCTCCCTCTACACTTTCCCAATCAAACACTGCCAGGTCATGTACAGCATGGGGTTAGATACAGATTCAAACTGCCTCTTCCACCGTCCCCATCAAACACTCCCAGGACAGGTACAGCACGGGATTACATACAGAGTAATGCTCCCACTACACTGTCCCAATCAAACACTCCCAGGACAGGTACAGCACGGGGTTAGATACAGAGTAAAGCTCCCTGTACACTGTCCCCATCAAACATTCCCAGGACAGGTACAGCACGGGGTTAGATACAGAGTAAAGCTCCCTCTACACTTTCCCATCAAACACTCCCAGGACAGGTACAGAACGGTGTTAGATACAGAGTAAAGCTCCCTCTACACTGTCCCCATCAAGCACTCCCAGGACAGGTACAGCACGGGGTTAGATACAGAATAAAGCTCCCTCTACACTGTTCTCATCAAACACTCCCATGGCAGATAAAGCACGGGGGTAGATACAGACTAAAGCTCCCTCTACACTGTCCCCATCAAACACTCCCAGGACAGGTACAGAATGGGTTTAGATACAGAGTAAAGCTGCCTCTACACCGACCCCATCAAACACTCCCAGGACAGCTACAGCACGGGGTTAGATACAGAGTTATGCTCCCTCTACAATTTCCCCATCAAACACTCCCAGGACAGCTACATCACGGGGTTAGATACAGAGTAAAGCTCCCTCTACACCGTACCCCATCAAACACTCCCAGGACAGGTACGGCACGGGGTTAGATACAGAGTAAAGCTCCATCTACACTGTCCCCATCAAACACTCACAGGACAGTTACAGCACGGGGTTAGACACAGAGTAAAGCTCCCTATACATTGTCCCCATCAAACATTCCCAGGACAGGTACAGCACGGGGTTAGATACAGAGTAAAGCTCCCTCTACACTTTCCCATCAAACACTCCCAGGACAGGTACAGCACGGTGTTAGATACAGAGTAAATTCCATCTACACTGTCCCCATCAAACACTCACAGGAAAGGTACAGCACGGGGTTAGATACAGAGTTAGTCTCCCTCTACACTGTCCCCATCAAGCACTCCCAGGACAGGTACAGCACGGGGTTAGATACAGAGTAAAGCTCCCTCTAAACAATGTCCCCATCAAACACTCACAGGACAGGTACAGCACTGGGTTAGATACAGAATAAAGCTCCCTCTACACTGTCCCCCGCAAACACTCCCATTACAGGTACAGCACGGGGTTAGATACAGAGTAAATCTCCCTCTACACCGTCCCCATCAAACACTCCCATGACTGGTACAGCACGGGGTTACATACAGAGTAAATCTCCCTCTACACCGTCCTCATCAAACACTCCGAGGACAGGTGCAGCACGGGGTTAGATGTACATTAAAGCTCCCTCTGCACAGTCCCCATCAAACACTCCCAGGACAGGTACAGCACGGGGTTAGATACAGAGTAAAGCACCCTCTTCACCATCCCCTTCAAACACTCCCAGGACAGGTACAGCACTGGGTTAGTTACAGATTCAAAGTCCATCTACACCATCCCCATAAAACACTCCCAGGACAGGTACTGCACGGGATCATATACAGAGTAAAGCTTCCTCTACACTGTCCCATCAAACACTCCCAGGACAGGTACAGCACAGGGTTAGATACAAAGTAAAGCTCCCTCTACACCGTCCCCATCAAACACTCCCAGGACAGGTACTGCACGGGGTTAGATACAGTGTAAATCTCCCTCTACACCGTCCCCATCAAACACTCCCAGGACAGGTACAGCACGGGGTTAGATACAGAGTAACTCTCCCTCTACACTGTACCCATCAAACACTCCCAGCACAGGTACAGCATGGGGTTAGATACACAGTAAATCTCCCTCTACACTGTCCCCATCAAACACTCCCAGGACAGTTACAGCACGGGGTTAGATACAGTGAAAATCTCCATCTATAGTGTACCCATCAAACAATCCCAGGACAGGTACAGCATGGGGTTAGATACAGAGTAAATCTGCCTCTACACTGTCCCCATCAAACACTCCAAGGACAGGTACAGCACGGGTTTAGATACAGAGTAAAGCACCCTCTACACCATCCCCATCAAACACTCCCAGGACAGGTACAACATGGGGTTAGATACAGAGTAAATCTCCCTCTACACTGTGCCCATCAAACACTCCCAGGACAGGCACAGCACGGGGTTAGATACAGAGTAAAGCTCCCTCTACACCGTCCCCATCAAACACTCCCAGGACAGGTACAGCATGGGGTTAGATACAGAGTAAATCTCCGTCTACCTTGTCCCCATCAAACACTCCCAGGACAGGCACAGCACGGGGTAGGATACAGAGTAAATCTCCCTCTCTACTGTACCAATCAATCACTCCCAGGACAGGTCCAGCATTGGGTTAGATACAGAGTAAATCTCCCTCTACACTGTCCCCATCAAACACTGCCAGGACAGGTACAGCACGGGGTTAGATACAGAGTAAAGCTCCCTCTACACCGTCCCCATCAAACACTCCCAGGACAGGTACAGCACGGGGTTAGATACAGTGTAAAGCTCGCTCTACACTGTCCCCTTCAAACACTCCCAGGATAGGTACAGCACGTGGTTAGATACAGATTAAAGCTCCCTCTACACCGTCCCCATCAAACACTCCCAGGACAGGTACAGCACGGGGTTAGATACAGAGTAAATCTCCCTCTACACCGTCCCCATCAAACAATCCCAGGACAGGTACAGCACGGGATTAGATAGTGAGTAAATCTCCCTCTACACTGTCCCCATCAAACACTCCCAGGACAGGTACAGCACGGGGTTAGATACAGAGTAAATCTCCCTCTACACTGTGCCCATCAAACACTCCCAGGACAGGCACAGCACGGGGTTAGATACAGAGTAAAGCTCCCTCTACACCGTCCCCATCAAACACTCCCAGGACAGGTACAGCATGGGGTTAGATACAGAGTAAATCTCCGTCTACCTTGTCCCCATCAAACACTCCCAGGACAGGCACAGCACGGGGTAGGATACAGAGTAAATCTCCCTCTCTACTGTACCAATCAATCACTCCCAGGACAGGTCCAGCATTGGGTTAGATACAGAGTAAATCTCCCTCTACACTGTCCCCATCAAACACTGCCAGGACAGGTACAGCACGGGGTTAGATACAGAGTAAAGCTCCCTCTACACCGTCCCCATCAAACACTCCCAGGACAGGTACAGCACGGGGTTAGATACAGTGTAAAGCTCGCTCTACACTGTCCCCTTCAAACACTCCCAGGATAGGTACAGCACGTGGTTAGATACAGATTAAAGCTCCCTCTACACCGTCCCCATCAAACACTCCCAGGACAGGTACAGCACGGGGTTAGATACAGAGTAAATCTCCCTCTACACCGTCCCCATCAAACAATCCCAGGACAGGTACAGCACGGGATTAGATAGTGAGTAAATCTCCCTCTACACTGTCCCCATCAAACACTCCCAGGACAGGTATAGCACGGGGTTAGATACAGAGTAAATCTCCCTCTTAACCGTCCCCATCAAACAATCCCGGGACTGGTACAGCACGGGGTTAGATACAGAGTAAATCTCCCTCTTAACCGTCCCCATCAAACAATCCCGGGACTGGTACAGCACGGGGTTAGATACAGAGTAAATCTCCCTCTACACTGTCCCCATCAAACACTCCCAGGACAGGTACAGCACGGGGTTAGATAGAGAGTAAAGCTCCCTCTACACTGTCCCCATCATAGAATCCCAGGACAGGTACAGCCCAGGATTAGATACGGTGATGAGAGTTCAGGGGGACATGCCAGGAGCAGCACCAGGAATACCTAAAAATGAGGTGCCAACCTGGTGAAGCTATAACACGGGACTACTTGTGTGCCAAACAGCATAAACAGCAAGTGATAGACAGAGCTAAGCGATCCCACAACCAACGGATCAGATCTAAGCTCTGCAGTCCTGCCACATCCAGTCGTGAATGGTGGTGGATAACTAAACAACTCACTGGAGGAGGAGGCTCCACAAATATCCCCATCCTCAATGATGGAGGAGCCCAGCACATCAGTGCAAAAGATAAGGCTGAAGCATTTGCAACAATCTTCAGTCAGAAGTGCCGAGTGGATGATCCATCTCAGCCTCCTCCGGAGGTCCCCAGCATCACAGATGCCAGTCTTCAGCCAAATCGATTCACTCCACGTGATATCAAGAAATGGCTGATGGAACTGGATACTGCAAAGGCTCTGGGCCCTGACAATATTCCGGCAATAGTACTGAAGACTTGTTCTCCACCGAATCGGGAGTTGCTGCATGTCTGTACCCGGAGATGAGGCATCTGGAAATGAGGAATGGGAACATAGAAACTAGGAGCAGGACTAGGCCACTCGTCCCTTCGAGGCTGCTACACCTTTCAATCTGATCCTGGCTGATTCTCTCTCTCAACGCCCTATTCCCGCTCTCTCTCCATACCCTTTGCTGCCCCTAATACCCAAAAATGTATCAATTTCTTTCTGGAATATACTCAGTGTCCCGGCCTCCACAGCCTCCTGTGGGAGAGAATTCCACAGGTTGACCACCCTCTGAGTGAAGACATTTTTCCTCATCTCGGTCCTAACTGGCCTGTCCCAAATCCTGAGACTGTGGCCGCTGGTTCTAGACTCCCCAACCAGGCAAAACACCCTCTCTGCATCTAGTTTGTCCAGCCCTGTTAGAATTTTATACATTTCAATCAGATCCCCTCTCATTCTTCTAAACTCCAGTGAATACAGACCCAGTCGAACCAATCTCTCCTCATACGACAGTCCTGCCATCCCTAGTGAACCTTCACTGCACTCCCTCTATGGCAAGTATATCCTTTCTTAGGTAGGGAGACCAAAACTGCACACAATACTCCAGGCGTGGTCTCACCAAGGCCCTGTATCACTGCAGTAAGACATCCCTACTTCTGAACTCAAATCCTCTTGCAATGAAGGCCAACATACCATTTGCCTTCCTAATTGCTTAGCTGCATCTGCCTGTTTACTTCCATTGACTGGTGCACAAAGACACCCAGATCCCTCTGTACATCCACATTTCCCAGTATATCACCATTCAAATAATACTCTGCCTTTCTGTATTTCACACTGAAGTGTATAACTTCACATTTATCCACATTATACAGCATCTGCCATGTGTTTACCCACACACACAACTTGTCTAAATCCTCCTAAAGCCTCCCTTGCATCCTCCTCACAACTCACAACCCCGGCCAGTTTTGTGTCATCAGCAAACTTGGAAATATTGCATTTGGTTCCCTCACCCAAGTCATTGATATATATACTGTGAATAGCTGGGGCCCCAAGCGCTGATCCCTGCGGTACCCCACTAGTCACCACCTGCCTCCTGGAAAAAGACCCATTTATTCCCACTCTCTGTTTCCGGTCTGCTAACCAATTCTCAATCCATGCCAGTATATTAGCCCCAGTCCCACGTGCTTTAATTTTACCCACTAGCCTCTTATGTGGGACCTTATCAAAAGCCTTCTTGAAATCCAAATACACCACATCCACTGGCTCTCCCTTATCTATTCTACCAGTTAGATCCATAGATTAGTTAAGCATGGTTTCCCTTTCATAACCCCATGCTGTGTCTAACCCTGTTAATGCTTTCCAAGTGTTCTGTTACCACATCTTTGATAATAGACTCGAGCATTTTCCCCACTACTGATGTTAGACTAACTGGTCTGTAATCCTCTGTTTATTCCCTCCCTCCTTTTTTAAATAGTGGGGTTACATTTACCACCCTCCAATCTGTAGGGACTGCTCCAGAGCCTATAGGATTGTGGAAGATGACCACCAATGCATCCAATATTTCCAGGGACACTCCCTTTCGTACTCTGGGGTGTAGATTATCAGGCCCTGGGGACTTTTCAGTCTTTAACCCCATTCATTTCTCTAGCACAAATTTTTTTTACTAATACTGATTTTCTTCAATTCCTCTCTCTCACTAGACCCTTGGTTCCCCAACATTTCTGGAGAATTATCTGTGTCCTCTTCTGTGAAGACAGAACCAAAATATGTCTTCAATTCTTCTGCCATTTCTTTGTTCCCCATTATAATTCCCCCCGGTTCTGACTGTAAAGGGCCTACATTTGTCTTCACTAGTCATTTTCTCTTCACATATTTATAGAAGTTTTTACAGCCAGTTTTTCTGTTCCCTGTAAGTTTACTCTCGTACTCCATTTTCCCTTCTTGATCAATCTTTCTGTCCACTTTTACTGAATTCTAAACTGCTCCCAACCCTCAGTCTTGCTGTTTATTCTGGCAATTTTATACATCACCTCTTTGGATCTAATACTATCCCTAATTTCTTTTGTAATCCATGGTTGAGCCACCTTTCCTGTTTCACTTTTGCTCCAGACAGGAATGAATAATTGCTGTAATCCATGCACGCGTTCCTTAAATATTAGCCATTGCCTGACCACTGTCAACGCTTTAAGTAACGTTCCCCAATCCATCATTGCCAACTCACACCTCACACCCTCGTAGTTCCCTTTATTTGGATTCAGGACCCTAGTTTTGGGTTCAACTTCTCCGTCCTAATTCTATCATTTTATGGTCGCTCTTCCCCATGGGATCCTGCACAGCAAGATTGTTAATTAATCCTTTCTCATTGCACAATTCCCAGTCTAGGATAGCCTGCTCTCTAGTTGGTTCCTCAATGTATTGAGGTCTAAAAAGCCATCACGTACACACTCCAGGAAATCCTCCTCCACAGTATTATTGCTAGTTTGGTTTGTCCAATCTATATGTAGATTAAAGTCACCCATGATGACAGTTGTCCCCTTATGGCATGCATCTCTCATTTCCTGTTTAATGCCTTCCCTTACATCTCCGTTGCTGTCTGGGGGCCCTATAGACACCCCCCCCACCAACATATTCTGCCCCTTGGTGTTTCTTATCTCCACCCAAACAGATTCCACCTCATGATTTTCCAAGCCAATATCCTTCCTCACTATTGCATTGATCTCCTCCTTTATTAACAACGCTACCCCACCTCCTTTCCCTATTTGTCTGTCCTTCCTAAATATTGAATACCCCCCGGATGTTCAGTTCCCATCCTCAGTCACCCTGCAGCCATGTCTCTGTAATCCCAACTATATCATAACCTTTTATATCTATTTGCGCTATTAATTCATCTACCTTACTGCGAATGCTCTGTGCATGAAGATGCAATGTCTTTAGAATTGTATTTTTAACCTTCTTAGCCATCTTAGCTTCATTTTGCACTAAGAACCCAATGGTTTCTCACCCTTGTCCTTCCTGCCCTCCACTTTTGCTCCTTACTTTCCTGTCTTTTGTCTCTATACTTGTTTCTCCCTCCTCTGTCTCCCTGCTCGGGTTCCCATCCCCCTGCCTTTCTAGTTTAAACCCTCCCTGATCGCACTAGCAAACACCCCACCTGAGGACATTGGTCCCAGTTCTGCCCAGATACAACTTGTCCTGTTTGTACTGGTCCAACCTTCCCCAGAACTGGTCCCAGTGTCCCAGGAACCTGAATCCCTCCCCCCGCACCATCCCTTCAGATACATATTCATCCGATAGATCTCCTCTCGCTAGCTTGTGGCATTGGCACTAATCCTCAGATCACTACCTCTGAGGTCCTACTTTTTAATTTACGTCTTATATTCTGCTTTTAGGGCCTCATCCCTTTTTTTTACCTGTGTCGTTGGTATCAGTGTGTAACCACGAACACTGGTTCTTCACCCTCCCCTTCAGAATGCCCTGCAGCCTCTCAGATATCCTTGACCCTGGCACTAGGGAGGCAACATACCATCCCGGAGTCTCTTTAGCAGCCGCAGAATCGCCTGTCTGTTCCCCTTACAATTGAACCCCCTATCACTATAGCCCTGCCACTCTTCCCCCTTCCACCCTTGTACAACAGAGCCACCCATAGTGCCCTGGACTTGGCTCCTGCTGCTTCCCCTTGAGAAATCGTCTTCCCCAACAGTATCCAAAATGGTGTATCTGTTAGAGAGGGGCACGGCCACAGGGGATGCCTTCCTCACGTTGGGAGTTGTACAAACCCTTGGTGAGGCCACAGCTGGAGTACTGTGTGCAGTTCTGGTCGCCACATTATAGGAAGGATGTGATGGCATTGGAGGGGGTGCAGAGGAGATTCACCAGGATGTTGCCTGGGATGAAACATTGAAGTTATGAAGAAGAGAGGTTTGGATAGACTTGGGTTGTTTTGGTTGGAACAGAGAAGACTGAGAGGGTGACCCTGATCGAGGTGTACAAGGTTATGAGGGGCATGGACAGGGGTGGATAGGGAGCAGCTTAGTTGAAGGGTCAGTCACAAGGGGGGCATAAGTTCAAGGTGAGGGGGCAGGAGGTTTAGGGAGGGGATGTGAGGGAAAGGTTTTTGACCCAGAGGGTGGTGAGGGTCTGGAATGCGCTGCCTGGGAGGGTGGTGGAGGTGGGTTAGCCTCACATCCTTTAAAAAGTACCTGGCACCTCATAACATTCAAGGCTATGGGGCCAAGCGCTGGTCAATGGGGTTAGGGAGGTAGGTCAGGTGGTTTCTCACGGGTCGGTGCAGACTCGATGGGCTGAAGGGCCTCTTCTGCCCTGTGAGATTCCCTGCTCTGCCCAGTGGTCACCCATCCCCTTTCTACCTGTTCAGTCTTTACCCGCAGTGTGACCACCTCACTGGACGCTCCCTCCACTGTAACCTCAGTATGGTGGATGCTCCACACCTTCAGCACCAGCTCCCGAAATGTGGTGGGCCAGAGGCTCCCGCTGGACTCACGTCCTGGCCCACAGGGTCCCCGGGGACACTGGAGGTGCCCGTGAGCTCCCGTGAGGGTGGGGGAGGGATTGACGCTGAGGCGTGGGCCCCCTGGATGCTGACTGGTCAGAGGGACGTCGGAAGAGGCGGGGAGGTTCGGTCAGCCCGAGTAGCTGGGGAGACAGAGGGCAGCACCTCCTCAGCCCACCGTCTCCCTCCGCAGGGGCCCCTGAGCCACTGGAAAGCCCGGCTGGCTCTCTCTGGCCTCCGGCGAGGGTGAGGGTCTGACCTGCTCTCCAGCCTCGAAGGCTCTTCCCGAGATCGGAGCACCTCTGGACAGATCGACCCACTTGGCGTAGTGCCTTCCACACCCCTTTGTCTTTGATGGCGTGCGCGAGAGGCAGCAGGCTTTGGGGTTGGGAGGCAGGCTGCGAGGCCGTGAGGTGTGCCTCCTCTCCAGCGGCGGGGGCGGGGGTGGGGGGGAGTTATTTCCACGAGCTGGGTGGGAAACCCCGCTTTGACCCTTGGCAAGGAAGAAATGCCCTTACACAGCGAGTACAGGAACAGGAGTGACTTGCTGCAATTGTACAGGGCCTTGGTGAGCCAACATCTGGAATATTGTGTGCACTTTTGGTCTCCTTATCGGAGGAAGGATGTTCTTGCTATAGAGGGAGTGCAGCGAAGGTTTACCAGACTGATTCCTGGGATAGCGGGACTGACATATGAGGAGAGATTGAGTCGGTTAGGATTATATTCGCTGGAGTTCAGAAGAATAAGGGGAGATCTGATAGAAACCTATAAAATTCGAACAGGACTAGACAGGGTAGATGTAGGAAGGATGTTCCCGATGGTGGGGGAGTCCAGAACCAGGGGTCACAGTCTGAGGATACGGGGTTAGGACTGAGAAGAGGAGAAATGTCTTCACCCAGAGAGTGGTGAGCCTGTGGAATTCGTTACCACAGAAAGTAGTTGAGGCCAAAACATTGTATGTTTTCCAGAAGGATTTAGATGTCGCTCTTGGGGCGAAAGGGATCGAAGGATATGGGGAGAAAGCGGGAGCTGGGCTATTGAGTTGGATGATCAGCCATGATCAGAATGAATGGCGGAGCAGACTCGAAGGGCCGAATGGCCTCCTCTGGCTCCTAGTTTCTATGTTTCTACAACCTTCGGAATGACTCAGCAGGGAGATATTGTGATTTCTCTGGTGAGCCCGGAGGTGGGAGGGACCTGCCGGGAGAATCTCCGACATGGATCATCGCCCTGTGTACCTGGAGTGCGGGTGGCATTGAGTTCAGACTGGTGTCTCTCTCTCTCTCTCTCTCGCTCCCTCCCAGCCACACTGTCATCCTGTCGCCTGGTCTGTGGTTGGAATGGGGGCTGGGATCAGGTCAGGAGCCCTGTGGCCCTGGCCGAACCCAGGCTGAGCATCAGTGAGCAGGTTATCTCCAGTCAGTGCTGCCTGGGCCAGTAATGGGCCGGGTTGGATTTGTCCTGCTTTTTGTGGACAGGACATACCTGGGCAATTTCCCACATAGCCGGGTAGATGCCAGTGTTGTAGCTGTACTGGATCAGCTTGGCTAGGGGTGCAGCAAGTTCTGGAGCACAAGTCTTCAGTACTATTGCCGGAATATTGTCAGGGCCCACAGCCTTTGCAGTATCCAGTGCCTTCAGCTGCTTCTTGATATCACGTGGAGTGAATCGATTTGGCTGAAGACTGGCATGTGTGATGCTGGGGAGCTCCGGAGGAGGCTGAGATGGATCATCCACTTGGCACTTCTGACTGAAGATTGTAGCAAATGCTTCAGCCTTA
>NW_027598296.1:7500-30000 GCF_964194155.1 Cetorhinus maximus | reverse complement strand
ACACCAGTACAAATACCCCACTGATTGGCTCATTGGCTCACAGCATTACAAAGCTCCCGCTGATTGGCTCATGGATTGACACCAGTACAACAGACCCACTGACTGAATCATTGATTAGTCCCAATATACCATCCACACTGATTGGCTCATGGATTGATATCAATACAACAGACTCACTGATTGGCCCATTGACTGAAGGCACTACGAAGGCCCCAATGGTTGAATCGTTGATTAGCCCCAATGTAACAGCCCCACTGATTGGCACATCAATTGACTTTGGCATAAAGGCCCCACTGATTGGCTCATTGACTGACACCAGTACAAAGGCCCCACTGCTGGAATCAATGATTAGCCCCAATATAACAGCCCCAGTGATTGGCTCATCAACTAGAAAGGCCCCACTGATTGGTTCATTGACTGACACCAGTACAAAGGTCCCACTGATTGGCTCATCAGCTTCAAAGGCCCCAACGATTGGCTCATTGATTGCCTCCAATCCAAAGGAGACACTGATTGGCTCATCGACTGACACTAATACAAAACTCCCACTGAATGCTTCATCAAATTATTCCTATATAAAAGCCCCACTGATTGGCTCATCAATTGACTACAAAACAACAACACCATTGATTGGCTCAGTGTTTGAATCCAGTACAAAACCCCCACTGATGGACTCATCAATTAGCTCCATTACACAAGCCCCTCTGATTGGATTATCAACTGATTCCAATACAGCAATGTCACTGAATAGATCACCAAGTGAGTACAATACAGCATTGCCATTGAATAGATCACCGACTGATTTCAATACAGCATCATCACTGAATAGATCACCGACTGATTTCAATACAGCATCATCATTGAATAGATCACTGACTGATTTCAATACAGCATCATCATTGAATAGATCACCGACTGATTTCAATACAGCATCATCATTGAATAGATCACCAACAGATCACATTGCAGCAGCATCATTGAATAGATCACTGACTGATTTCAATACAGCATCATCATTGAATAGATCACCGACTGATTTCAATACAGTATCATCATTGAATAGATCACCGACTGATTTCAATACAGCATCATCATTGTATAGATCACCGACTGATTTCAATACAGCACCATCATTGAATAGATCACCGACTGATTTCAATACAGTATCATCATTGAATAGATCACCGACTGATTTCAATACGGCACCATCACTGAATAGATCACCAACTGATTACAATGCAGCATCATCACTGAATAGATCACCAACTGATTACAATGCACCATCATCACTGAGTAGATCACCAACTGATTACAATGCAGCAGCATCACTGAATAGATCACCAACTGATTACAATGCAGCATCATCACTGAATAGATCACCAACTGATTACAATGCACCATCATCACTGAATAGATCACCGACTGATTTCAATACAGCAGCATCACTGAATAGATCACCGACTGATTACAATGCAGCAGCATCACTGAATAGATCACCGACAGATTTCAACACAGCATCATCATTGAATAGATCACCGACTGATTTCAATACAGTATCATCATTGAATAGATCACCGACTGATTTCAATACAGCACCATCATTGAATAGATCACCGACTGATTACAATAAAGTATCATCATTGAATAGATCACCGACTGATTTCAATACAGTACCATCATTGAATAGATCACCGACTGATTTCAATACAGCATCATCATTGAATAGATCACCGACTGATTTCAATACAGCATCATCATTGAATAGATCACCGACTGATTTCAATACAGTATCATCATTGAATAGATCACCGATTGATTTCAATACAGCGTCATCATTGAATAGATCGCCGACTGATTTCAATTCAACATCATCATTGAATAGATCACTGACTGATTACAATAAAGTATCATCATTGAATAGATCACCGACTGATTTCAATACAGCACCATCATTGAATAGATCACCGACTGATTACAATAAAGTATCATCATTGAATAGATCACCGACTGATTTCAATACAGTATCATCATTGAATAGATCACCGACTGATTTCAATACAGCACCATCATTGAATAGATCACCGACTGATTTCAATACAGCATCATCATTGAATAGATCACCGACTGATTTCAATTCAGCATCATCATTGAATAGATCACCGACTGATTTCAATACAGCACCATCATTGAATAGATCGCCGACTGATTTCAATTCAGCATCATCATTGAATAGATCACCGACTGATTACAATAAAGGATCATCATTGAATAGATCACTGACTGATTTCAATACAGCACCATCATCGAATAGATCACCGACTGATTTCAATAAAGTATCATCATTGAATAGATCACCGACTGATTTCAATACAGCATCATCATTGAATAGATCACCGACTGATTTCAATACAGCATCATCATTGAATAGATCACCGACTGATTTCAATACAGCATCATCATTGAATAGATCACCGACTGATTTCAATACAGCATCATCATTGAATAGATCACCGACTGATTTTAATACAGTATCAGCATTGAATAGATCACCGACTGATTTCAATACAGTATCATCATTGAATAGATCACCGACTGATTTCAATACAGTGTCATCATTGAATAGATCACCGACTGATTACAATACAGAACCTTCATCAAATAGATCACCAATTCTTTACAATACAGGAACACCATTGAATATATCACTGACTGATTACAATTCTGCACCATCACTGAATAGATCACAAACTGATTTGAGTACTGCATCATCATTGAATAGATCACCGACTGATTTCAATACAGCATCATCATTGAATAGATCACCGACTGATTTCAATACAGCATCATCATTGAATAGATCACCGACTGATTTTAATACAGTATCAGCATTGAATAGATCACCGACTGATTTCAATACAGTATCATCATTGAATAGATCACCGACTGATTTCAATACAGTGTCATCATTGAATAGATCACCGACTGATTTCAATACAGCATCATCATTGAATAGATCACCGACTGATTTCAATTCAGCATCATCATTGAATAGATCACCGACTGATTTCAATACAGCACCATCATTGAATAGATCACCGACTGATTTCAGTACAGCATCATCATTGAATAGATCACCGACTGATTTCAATACAGCACCATCATTGAATAGATCACCGACTGATTTCAATACAGCATCATCATTGAATATATCACCGACTGATTTCAATACAGCATCATCATTGAATAGATCACCGACTGATTTCAATACAGCGTCATCATTGAATAGATCGCCGACTGATTTCAATTCAGCATCATCATTGAATAGATCACCGACTGATTACAATAAAGGATCATCATTGAATAGATCACTGACTGATTTCAATACAGCACCATCATCGAATAGATCACCGACTGATTTCAATAAAGTATCATCATTGAATAGATCACCGACTGATTTCAATACAGCATCATCATTGAATAGATCACCGACTGATTTCAATACAGCATCATCATTGAATAGATCACCGACTGATTTCAATACAGCATCATCATTGAATAGATCACCGACTGATTTCAATACAGCATCATCATTGAATAGATCACCGACTGATTTTAATACAGTATCAGCATTGAATAGATCACCGACTGATTTCAATACAGTATCATCATTGAATAGATCACCGACTGATTTCAATACAGTGTCATCATTGAATAGATCACCGACTGATTACAATACAGAACCTTCATCAAATAGATCACCAATTGATTACAATACAGGAACACCATTGAATATATCACTGACTGATTACAATTCTGCACCATCACTGAATAGATCACAAACTGATTTGAGTACTGCATCATCATTGAATAGATCACCGATTGATTTCAATACAGCATCATCATTGAATAGATCACCGACTGATTTCAATACAGCATCATCATTGAATAGATCACCGACTGATTTTAATACAGTATCAGCATTGAATAGATCACCGACTGATTTCAATACAGTATCATCATTGAATAGATCACCGACTGATTTCAATACAGTGTCATCATTGAATAGATCACCGACTGATTACAATACAGAACCTTCATCAAATAGATCACCAATTGATTACAATACAGGAACACCATTGAATATATCACTGACTGATTACAATTCTGCACCATCACTGAATAGATCACAAACTGATTTGAGTACTGCATCATCATTGAATAGATCACCGACTGATTACAATACAGCACCATCATCACGGAATAGATCACCAACTGATTACAATGCACCAGCATCACTGAGTAGATCACCAACTGATTACAATGCACCATCATCATTTAATAGATCACCAAATGATTCCACTACAGCAATGTCACTGAATAGATCACAAAGTGATTTAAATACAGCATCTTTGTTGAATAGATCACCAACTGATTACAATGCAGCAGCATCACTGAGTAGATCACTAACTGATTTCAATACTGCGTCATTGTTGACTAGATCAATTGATTACAATACAGCACCATTGTTGATTAGATCACCAGATGATTCCACTACAGCAATATCACTGAATAGATCACTAACTGATTACAATGCACCATCGTCACTGAATAGATCACCAACTGATTACAATGCACCATCATCACTGAATAGATCACTAACTGATTACAATGCACCATCGTCACTGAATAGATCACCAATTGATTACAATGCACCATCGTCACTGAATAGATCACTAACTGATTACAATGCACCATCATCACTGAATAGATCACCAACTGATTACAATGCACCATCGTCACTGAATAGATCACTAACTGATTACAATGCACCATCATCACTGGATAGATCACCAACTGATTACAATGCACCATCGTCACTGAATAGATCACTAACTGATTACAATGCACCATCATCACTGAATAGATCACCAACTGATTACAATACACCATCATCACTGAATAGATCACCAACTGATTACAATGCACCATCATCACTGAATAGATCACCAACTGATTACAATACACCATCATCACTGAATAGATCACCAACTGATTACAATGCACCATCATCACTGAATAGATCACCAACTGATTACAATACACCATCATCACTGAATAGATCACCAACTGGTTACAATGCACCATCGTCACTGAATAGATCACCAACTGGTTACAGTGCAGCCGCATCACCTAGTAGATCACCAACTGATTACAATACCACACCGTTGTTGAATAGGTCACCAAATGATCACAATGCACCATCATCACTGAGTAGATCACCAACTGATTACAATGCAGCAGCATCACTGAATAGATCACCAACTGATTACAATGCAGCATCATCACTGAATAGATCACCAACTGATTACAATGCACCATCATCACTGAGTAGATCACCAACTGATTACAATGCAGCAGCATCACTGAATAGATCACCAACTGATTACAATGCAGCATCATCACTGAATAGATCACCAACTGATTACAATGCACCATCATCACTGAATAGATCACCAACTGATTACAATGCAGCAGCATCACTGAATAGATCACCAACTGATTACAATGCAGCAGCATCACTGAATAGATCACCGACAGATTTCAATGCAACATCATCACTGAGTAGATCACCAACTTATTTCAATACGCCATTGTCATTGAATAGATCACCAACTGATTCCACTACAGCAATGTCACTGAATAGATCACCAACTGATTATGGTATAGCATCATCATTGAATCGATCACTGACTGATTACAACGCAGGTTTGTCATTGAATAGATCACCAAATGATTACAATGCACCATCATCACTGAATAGATCACCGACAGATTTCAATACAGCATCATCATTGAATAGATCACCGACTGATTACAATTCTGCATCATCACTGAATAGATCACCAGATGATTCCACTACAACATCACTAACTGATTACAATATAGCATCTTTGTTGAATAGATCACCAACTGATTACAATGCAACATCATCACTAAGTAGATCACCAACTTATTTCAATACGCCATTGTCATTGAATAGATCACCAACTGATTCCACTACAGCAATGTCACTGAATAGATCACCAACTGATTTCAATACAGCATCATCATTGAATCGATCACTGGCTGATTACAATACAGCATCATCGGTGAATAGATCACTGACCGATTACAATACAGCATCATCATTGAATCGATCACTGGCTGATTACAATACAGCATCATCGGTGAATAGATCACTGGCTGATTACAATACAGCATCATCAGTGAATAGATCACTGACTGGTTATGGTACAGCATCATTATTGAACCGATCACCGGCTGATTACAATGCAGGCTTGTCATTGAATAGATCGCCAACTGGTTACAATGCAGCATCGCCACCTAGTAGATCACCAACTGATTACAATACCGCACAGTTGTTGAATAGATCACCAAATGATTACAATGCACCATCATCACTGAGTAGATCACCAACTGATTACAATGCAGCAGCATCACTTAATAGATCACCAACTGATTACAATGCACCATCATCACTGAATAGATCGCCAAATGATTACAATGCACCATCATCACTGAATAGATCACCGACAGATTTCAATACTGCGTCATCATTGAATAGATCACTGACTGATTACAATTCTGCATCATCACTGAATAGATCACCAGATGATTCCACTACAACATCACTAACTGATTACAATATAGCATCTTTGTTGAATAGATCACCAACTGATTACAATGCAACATCATCACTGAGTAGATCACCAACTTATTTCAATACGCCATTGTCATTGAATAGATCACCAACTGATTCCACTACAGCAATGTCACTGAATAGATCACCAACTGATTATGGTATAGGATCACCATTGAATCGATCACTGGCTGATTACAATACAGCATCATCAGTGAATAGATCACTGACTGGTTATGGTACAGCATCATTATTGAATCGATCACCGACTGATTACAATGCAGGCTTGTCATTGAATAGATCACCAACTGGTTACAATGCAGCAGCATCACCTAATAGATCACCAACTGATTACAATACCGCACAGTTGTTGAATAGATCACCAAATGATTACAATGCACCATCATCACTGAATAGATCACCAATTGATTACAATGCAGCAGCATCACTTAATAGATCACCAACTGATTATAATGCACCATCATCACTGAATAGATCACCAAATGATTACAATGCACCATCATCACTGAATAGATCACCGACAGATTTCAATACTGCGTCATCATTGAATAGATCACCGACTGATTACAATTCTGCATCATCACTGAATAGATCGCCAAATGATTACAATGCACCATCATCACTGAATAGATCACTGACAGATTTCAATACTGCGCCATCATTGAATAGATCACTGACTGATTACAATACAGTGTCGTCATTGAATAGATCACCAGCTGATTACAATACAGCATTGTCATTAAATGGATCACAATCTGATTACAACACATCATCATTGAATAGATCACTGACTGATTACAATACACCGATATCACTGAATGGATCCCTGATTGGTTCCAATACACCAACACCACTGAATGGATCCCTGATTGGCCCCGATACACCGATGTCGCTGAGTGGATCCCTGATTGGTTCCAATACACCGACATCACTGAATGGATCCCTGATTGGTTCCAATACACTGACGTCACTGAATGGATCCCTGATTGGTTCCAATACACCGACGTCACTGAATGGATCCCTGATTGGCCCCGATACACCGGCGTCACTGAATGGATCCCTGATTGGCCCCGATACACCAACGTCACTGAATGGATCCCTGATTGGTTCCAATACACCAACATCACTGAATGGATCCCTGATTGGTCCCAATACACCAACATCACTGAATGGATCCCTGATTGGTCCCAATACACCGACGTCCCTGAATGGATCACTGATTGGTCCCAATACACCAACATCACTGGATGGATCCCTGATTGGTCCCAATACACCGACGTCCCTGAATGGATCCCTGATTGGCCCCGATGCACCGACGTCCCTGAATGGATCCCTGACTGGTCCCAATACACCGGCGCCCCTGAACGGATCCCAGACTGGTTCCAATTCGTCAGCGCCACCCGTCAAATCGAATTGCCCCGGCAGATTCGGCGCGAGAAGCCCCTCGGTGGCCCATGTCTCTACACTGCTGTTCCTCAGCGTTGCTCAGATCGCTTTCTAGAGCTTTGCCTGGAGGTCCCAACTGGCCGGTGCCTCCCTCCTCTACGCCGCAGGGCTGGGAGCCCTCGGTGTTTGACTGACCTCTGGCCGTGGCATTGGAATTGACCAGAATCATCATTGCGTACGGGTTAAGTCTCTGACTGTGCCTTCTGCTCCCCAACTCCTGCAGCTCCCTCTATGCACATGGACAAGGAACAGCTGAATGGATTCATGTCCTGTCACCGGGGTAAATGGTGATCCCTAACCGATCCATTCGGGGATTGGACATCTCCTGTCCAGGGGGGGAGGGGGGCTTTATAACGGTGAAAGTCCCAGGACTGTATATTTTATTTCCCAACAGGGTCCCCCTCCCACATGCCCCATCCCCTTGGTGTAATACCCCTTTTCCAGTGATCTACTAACTCACCATGACCCCTACACCATCAC
Source organism: Cetorhinus maximus (assembly GCF_964194155.1). Classification (NCBI taxonomy): domain Eukaryota; kingdom Metazoa; phylum Chordata; class Chondrichthyes; order Lamniformes; family Cetorhinidae; genus Cetorhinus; species Cetorhinus maximus. The sequence continues at coordinate 21,353 of NW_027598296.1, read as the reverse complement.
TCCCCCTCATTGTTACCTCCTGACCATTAACTCCTAGCCGCCCTCCCCACCCCACCCCACACCCCCACACCACCCCCCCGCCCCCCGTTCCCTGTGCTCAGTGCCCTGAGGGTAAGCTTCTGTTCAAACTGATGGCCGGGAGTTGAGAAGCGGGGTCAGCAATGAACTGCGGGGTCAAGTGTCGGGCTGTGGGAGCGGTTAAACCCACTGATTGTTTGCTAAATTGTATATAGAGTTTGTTGACGTGTACTCAGGAGAATTTTGTTCAATAAAAAATAAAAAGCCTTGAGACGTGTGTCACAGCGGGAGAGCATTTGGGGAAGAGTGATCATAACATCGCCAGGGTTTTAACACAGTTGATGGGCCAGGAGGGATAAAGCATACAAATCAATTAACCAGAGGCAAGTTAACTTCCAAAAGGTGAAAAGGGACCTGGGTCAGAAGATCAGGGCCCTGACAGCAACTGTACGGTGAACTGGTGCTCCAGAACTTGCCGCGCCCCTAGCCAAGCTGTTCCAGTACCGCTACAACACTGGCTATGTGGAAGATTGCCCGGGTGTGTCCTGTCCACAAAAAGCGGGACAAATCCATCCTGATCCAATTCCCGCCCCCGTCTCCGTCATCAGTAACGTGATGGAAGGGATTATTGATGGTGGCATCAGAGGCCTTTGCTCAGCGCTCATTGTTACTGGGTTCAGTCACTCAGCTCCAGCCCACACTAGAGCCTTCCTGCAAATGTGGAGGAGAGAGAGCTGAACTCCAGAGGTGACTGGCGGGCAAAACTGACAGCGATGGGGGACCAGGGGGATAGCTCTCTGCTGCTTCAGGCCATACCCCGCACAAAGGAAGATGGTTATACTTGTTGGAGGGAAGGACTGGGAGAAAAAACATACCAGGCACACCGAACACCCGGCCTGACTCCACATTGTGAGAGGTGTGTGGGGTTGCAGAGGCAGACGAGAGAGAGAGAGAGAGGGAATGTGAAGATCTACCCCTCTCCCTGATGCTGTGGACGGCCTGAGTTTAACACTGTCCAGCCAGGGACTAGGGGCTGCGCTCAGGGGAGAGAAGATGTGATGAGCTCCCCAGTTGGTCGGGCCTCTGCGGTGTGGTCAGCTCTGTCTGGCTGGACAATCGATGACCATCGCTCTCCGATGGGCCAGCCCCAGCCTGCAGATGGCCCACGGGGACCTGGGATGTGAAATGTCTCTCTCTCTCTCTGCAGTCACAAGGCCGGGTGACACTGACACATTGTTCAATCTGACCAGGGGTCACACTCTCAGCAGTGGGGGGATGGTCGCTGATGGTCACACAATGTTCAGCCCTGTCCGCCACTCCTCAGGACCTGAACCAGTCAGGAGGTGGTGGCAAAGTCCATATCGGCGCTGAGGCTAGTGACCCAAACAGCCCAGGGTAACGCTCTGGAGACTTGGGATCGATTCCCACCCTGGATAAAAATCTGGAATTAAAACTCCGACGATGACCGTGAAACCATTGTCGATTGTTGGTAAACCCCATCCGGTTGACTAATCCCCTTTAGAGAAGGAAATCTGCCATCCTTACCCTGGTCTGGACTATATGTGACTCCAGACCCACAGCCATGAGGTTGACTCCTCAATGCCCTCTGGGAGCATCTAGAGCAAGGGGCAATTAGGGATGGGCAATAAATGCTGGCCTAGCCAGAGATGCCCACATCCCAGGAAAGAGTTTTACAATAAGAAATGCAACAAGACCTGGACAACCTTAAGGCTTGGCGTTGATAAGAGGCAAATAACATTGACCAAGGCTCCTTCGACAGCGCCGCCCAAACCCACAGCCGCTACCATCTAGAAGGACGAGGGCAGCAGACACATGGGGAAGAGCACCACCTGGAAGTTCCTCTCTGAGCCCCTCACCATCCCGACTTGGGAATATATCGGCCGTTCCTTCACTGTCGCTGGGGTCAAAATCCTGGAACTCCCTCCCTAACAGCGCCGTGGGTGTACCTACACCACAGGAACAAAATCCTGAAACTCCCTCCCTAACAGCGCTGTGGGTGAACCTACACCACACGGACAAAATCCTGGAACTCCCTCCCTAACAGCGCTGTGGGTGTACCTACACCACACGGACAAAATCCTGGAAATCCCTCACTAACAGCGCCGTGGGTGTACCTACACCACACGGGACAAAATCCTGGAACTCCCTCCCTAACAGCGCCGTGGGTGTAGCTACACCACACAGGACAAAATCCTGGAACTCCCTCCCTAACAGCGCCGTGGGTGTACCTACACCACACGGGACAAAATCCTGGAACTCCCTCCCTAACAGCGCCATGGGTGTACCTACACCACACGGACAAAATCCTGGAACTCCCTCCCTAACAGCGCCGTGGGTGTACCTACACCACATGGACAAAATCCTGGAACTCCCTCCCTAACAGCGCCGTGGGTGTACCTACACCACACGGACAAAATCCTGGAACTCCCTCCCTAACAGCGTCGTGGGTGTACCTACACCACACGGGACAAAATCCTGGAACTCCCTCCCTAACAGCGCCGTGGGTGTACCTACACCACACGGACAAAATCCTGGAACTCCCTCCCTAACAGCGTCGTGGGTGTACCTACACCACACGGGGACTGCAGCGGCTCAAGAAGGCGGCTCACCTACCACCTTCCCAAGGAGGCAATTAGGGACGGGGAAATAATGCTGGGCCCAGTTAGCAATATTCACAATCCCGTGAAAGAATCAGGAAAAGGAACTTGGCCTGTGAGATATGGAGAAACGTGTCTGGATTCCCTTTCCCGGCCGGGCTTCAACCCCACATGTTTGCTACTCTAGCGGGGAGGGATGTTACCCTGGGAGGCCTCAGTGAACCTTAGGCCTCAGCTGTGACTCCATTGGTCCCAATCTCACCCTCCAGGGCCTGAGTGGATAAATGATGGCGTCCCAGCGCAGCGCTGAGGGAGTGCTGCAGGGTTGGAGGTGCCGACTCTCAGGTGTAGCTGGTGCATTGAGGCCCCCACCTGTCTCTTTGGGCCAATGAGAAAGACCCTCTGGCATTAGCTCAAGGTGGAGATCGCGCACCCCCTCCCACCCCCATCCCCTCAGTGCCCTGGCCAATATTTATCCTTTAATCTCATCAGAAACAAAACCAGATTCTCTGGGTCATTAGGGGTAATTCTGTGGGATCTTGCTGTGCACCATTGAGCTGCCCGGTCCCTCCATTACAGTGAAGACAAACGCATCAAGAAACCAAGCTTGGCTGTCGAGTGTTAGGGGTCATCTGGTGGTTCTGGAAAGCGCTGCAACGAAATGCTGCCAGGAGAGATCTAAATACCCCCGTTGAGGGAGGGGCAGTACCAGGAGAGGTCTAAATACCCCCGTTGAGGGAGGGGCAGTACCAGGAGAGGTCTAAATACCCCCATAGAGGGAGGGGTAATACCAGGAGAGCTCTAAATACCCCCATAGAGGGATGGTTAGTACAAGGAGAGCTCTTAATACCCCCGTAGATGGACGGGTAGTACAAGGTGATGTTGGGAATGGTATTAAACAGGAAATGAGAGACACGTGTAATAAAGGAACATCTGTAATTATGGGTGACTTTAATCTGCATATAGATTGGGCAAATCAAATTAGTAACAATACCCTAGAGGAGGAATTCCTGGAGTGTATACGGGATGGTTTTCTGGACCAATACATTGAGGAACCAACTAGAGAACAGGCCATCCTAGACTGGGTATTGTGTAATGAGAAAGGAATAATTGGCAATCTAGTTGTGCAAGACTCCTTGGGGATGATCGACCATAATATGATAGAATTCTCCATCAAGATGGAGAGTGACGTTGTTGATTCTGAGACTAGGGTCTTGAATCTTAATAAAGGAAACTACGATGGTATGAGGCGCGAATTGGCTATGATGGGTTGGGAAACGTTACTTAAAGGGATGATGGTGGATAGGCAATGGCAAACATTCAAAGAGCGCATGGGTGAACTGCAACAATTGTTTATTCCTGTCTGGTGCAAAAGTAAAACAGGAAAGGTGGCCAAACCATGGCTTACAAGGGAAATTAGAGATAGTGTTAGATCCAAGGAAGAGGGATATAAATTGGCCAGAAAAAACAACAGACCTGAGGATTGGGAGCAGTTTAGAATTCATCAAAGGAGGACCAAGGGATTGATTAAGAAGGGGAAATAGAGTACGAGAGTAAGCTTGCAGGGAACATAAAAACTGACTGTAAAAGTTTCTATAGGTATGTGAAGAGAAAAAGATTGGTGAAGACAAATGTAGGTCCCTCACAGTTAGAAACAGGGGAATTTATAATGGGGAACAAAGAAATGGCTGACCAACTAAATACATACTTTGGTTCTGTCTTCACAAAGGAGGACACTAATAACATACTAGAAATGTTGGGGAACACAGGGTTTAGTGAGAGGGAGGAACTGAAATCAGTATTAGCAGGGAAATGGTGTTGGGGAAATTGATGGGATTGAAGGCCGATAAATCCCCAGGGCCTGATAATCTACATCCCAGAGCACTTAAGGAAGTGGCCCGAGAAATGTATTGGTGGTCATCTTCCGAGATTCTATAGACTCTGGGACAGTTCCTACAGATTGGAGGGTAGCTAATGTAACCCCACTATTTAAAAAGGGAGGTGGAGAGAAAACAGGGAATTATAGACCAGTCAGCCTGACGTCAGTAGTGGGGAAAATTCTAGAGTCCATTATAAAAGATTTAATAGCTGAGCACGTGGAAAACAGTGGCAGAATCGGACAGAGTCAGCATGGATTTACGAAAGGGAAATCATGCTTGACAAATCTACTGGAATTTTTCGAGGATGTAACCAGTAGAGTTGATGAGGGGGAGCCAGTGGATGTGGTTTATTTGGATTTTCAGAAGGCTTTCAACAAAGTCCCACATAAGAGATTGGCGTGTAAAATTAAAGCTCATGGGATTGGGGGGGTAGTGAATTGAGATGGATGGACAGATAGGCCAAAGATGTACGATACTGCAGTATGACAGGAGCTTCGTCCCAGATTATAAGGGCTGAGTGTAAGGCTGGAACACCAACAGGTGACGTTTACCGGCTCTAGTGGGGATCTAACTCTAATCCCATGTTCTGTATAGTTCCACCCATTGGCAGGTGGGGAGCGCGGGAACCAACCCCTAAACATATTGCGCTGCGGTGTTACAATATCAAAAAGCTCGAACGTCAGTGTACTCCAGTGTCATTTAGAGGAACAGCACACCAATGACCCGTCTCTCCCCCATGTTGGGGGAGTCTGGGCGCATATCCAACAGGCACCCTGTCCTCCCTCTCTAGCATAGGTGTGGCATCGAGACACAAAGGTGTTTGGGGTGAGGGTCCCTTGGGTATACCCCGCGGAATATAACAAAGAACAATATCCTATACATAATGCAAGTTCAATCACCCAGTAACAGTTGCTATACTGTCGCCGGACAATGTTTTTTCGGCACATACAGGGGGCTGGGCTCCAGTAGTCATAGGACGTCCCATAAGAACTTCATGGGGAGTTATTCCAGTGGCTCTATTTTGTTCTATTTCACAGAGCATAAAGCCCTACTGGGAGTGCTTCTGGCCATGGGAGCTTATTATCCTGACAAACTTTAGACTGGGCGTTTTTTTAATTCCCCATTTACCCTTTCTACCATCCCTGAGGACTGTGGCTGGTAGGGAATATGCAATCTCCACTGAAATCCCATAACCCGCGCTAAAGTCTTTGACTATCTTTCTGGTAAAGTGAGTCCCTCGGTCACTATTTAATCCCAGAGGTATTCCCTATCTAGGTATTATTTCTTTCCGCGATATTTTCACTACCGTTCGAGCATCATCTTTTCCTGTGGGGTAAGCTTCTACCCATCGGGTGAACATGTCCCCTATCACTAACATATACTTATATCCCAAGGCCGGGGGCATACGTACAAAATCAGTCTGTCAATTTTCGAAGGGTATCTTGGGCATCGGGAGGCGATGATACTTGGCTGCTGGCCCTTTGTTATTCCGCTGGCAAATTGACCAAGAGCGAGTGATTTTTTTTTGTATGGTTGGGGTTATGCCTGGGGCAAACCATTGTTGGTTAATCGCCTGTTGCATCCCTCCTTTGCCCACGTGTGTGCCTGTGCATGTGCCAGGTGGCACAGGGGCACAAACAGACCTTCGGGGACATACCACCCGCCCATCTGGATGAGACCAAACTCCTTCCTTAGGACTGCATTGTGCCCGCTCCCCTGTCGGCTTTTCCTGTTGAGTAGAGTTGTGTTGCGCTGTCTGTCGTTCAAAAGACTCTAAAACAGGGATGGGAGGGTGGCTGGAGAGGTGGAGAGATTGCAGGAGAGGTACTTGTGTGGCAGCTACTACCGTTGGTTGCCTGGTCAGTGCGGGCATTTCCCTTTGGAGACACCATCAGTTAAATTAGTGCGTGCTTCACATTTAATAATTGCCAGGCGCTCGGGCAACTGAATGGCGTTGAGGAGGTTTAATACAAGTTGGGAGTGCTTGATGGACTTTCCCACTGATGTAATAAACCCCCGATTTTTTTCCATATCTGTCCGAAATCATGCACAACACCAAAGGCATAGCGGGAATCGGTGTAGATATTGGCTGCCTGATCTCCGGCCAGGATGCAGGCTCGGGTGAGGTCAAAGAGTTCCGCTCCTTGCGCTGAAGTGCCAGGGGGCAATGCGTAGTCTTCCACAGTGCGGGGCGGGTCCACGATGGCATAACCGGCGAGGGGTAAACAGTCTCTTGGTCGATGAGGAGAGCCGACGGTGTAGAAGATAACATCCGGAATCGAGCAGGGGGGTCTCTCCGCAGATCCTCCCTGGGGGGAAGTAGTGCGTTCGACCACTGTGAGGCAGTCATGCTCTGCATCAGTTGAGGGCTCTGAGCACAAAGGTGGCAGGATTAATTGCGGGTGCTCGGCAGTAGGTGCAATTGGGGTGTGATAAGCAAAATGACTTCGTATCCTGTACGTCGCGAGGCGGTTAAATGTTGCGTTGCGGCGGAGTTTAAAAGTAACATGACCGCGTGGGGTACTCGCACCTGACAAGGGTGGTCGAGGACCAACGGTAAAGACTTTTCGACCATGGCAGCGTTGGCTGTGATGGCACAGAGACAGGCAGGAATTCCCGGTACTACAGCAAGGAGAGCCGGAGAGTAGGAAGCAACTGACCTCCTCCCTCCGCCATGGTCCTGCGTAAGCACTCCCCCATGGTGATTCCCTCCCTCTCACAGACGTGCAACTGGGAAAGGGCGCGCATGGTGAGGTAGCCCCAAAGCCCGGGGCTGTTGTTGCAGCTGTCTTGAGGGCTCGGAATGCTGATTCCCGTTCTGGAGTCCATTGAACGAGTGCGGGTGCTTCTTTCAGAGCAGTGGCACGGAGGACAGCATCACACAGGCGATAATCGGGCATCCACAGTCGACAATAGCCAACCGTGCATCGAAAAGAAAGGACTTCCTTTTCAGTCTTAGGAGAGGGGTCTTCGTAGGATAGCCTGCGCTCGCTCGGGTCCTGTTTGCCGAGTTCCAGCCTTCAAGGTGAATCCCAGGTCTTGCGTCTGGCAGAACTGTAGTTCAGACCTCGATACCCTGTGGCCTCTTGTAGCTAAGAATTGGAGCAAAGTCACTGAGTCCTCTACACGGTCTTCCAGGGTAGGTGAGGCCACGAAAGGGTCATCAGCGTATTGTATCAGGGTAGAGTTTCCATCCAGACAGCGTTCTTCCAAATCGCATTTCACACCGCGGGACTCTCTGTATACCCTTGGGGAAGCCGTGTCCAGGTGTATTGGCGTCCTTTAGATGTAAAAGCAAACACATACTGGCTATCAGGGTGGAGAGGGATGGAAAAGAATGCAGGAGACAAGTCAACGACAGTGTAAACTGCAACTTCTGGATAGAATAGGATAGAATCACATTGACATCGGGCACTACCGAGGCTCTGGGAATCACCATGTTATTTACAGCTCGCAATTCCTGCACAAAACGCCATTCATCTGGCCGTCCAGCTTTAGGTCCAGGCAGTATCGGTGTGTTCCAGGTGGTGGCAAGTAGGCTTGAGAACCCCTTGTTGGAGCAGGGAGTCTATGACTGACGCGATGCCTGCCTCAGCTTCAGGGGTCAGTCGGTATTGTCCAACGCAGGGCAGCACAACATCCTTTTGTAGTGTGACATTCAGAGGTAGAGGCCGACTGTAACCGTTGAATCGTGGGACCCATGTGCTTTCCCAGGGGAGGTGGGGGGCCGAATAGCCAGTGTCCAGAGGGGCGTTTGAATCAAGGTCCATACGGAACAGGGGCTGCTGCCCTGTGGTTAGGTGCACGGGGACGCCTCTGCCCGCTTCCCCGAAATAAAGGTAGGGTTTCGGGGCTGACGGAGGTTAACTGTCCTGCAAGAGCATTGGCCCTTGGGCGATACTCAGGGTTCATTGTCATCCATGCAGTACAGTGTAAGCAAGAGTCATACTGCACCACCTGTAACAGGCTTTTCAGAGGCCTAACAGGAGTTCAGAACGCCAGCTTATCCATTTCCTGCCACAAGTGGCCCATCTTTGCCGCATAAGGGTTACCCCCAGGTTGCCAGCAGTATAAGGTCGGTTTGGGCTCAGCTTCGGGGGGTAAGGAGTAGGGACGTTAGCTGATGGGTCTAGGGCGAGGGTACCTCCATATACACGCCCTGAGGGGTACAGGAGATAGTGGCTCCTAAGTTGCACAGGGTCTGGCGCCCTAGCAGGGGTAAGGGAATAGTTGCTGATACTCTCAGTGTCTCCTCTACACGGTTCTCTATTAATGATAAAACAACCTGTTTCGATAGGGGCTCTGATAAAGGAACCCCAGACACTCCCACAGTCACTACCCTGTTCTGACTAAGGGGCAATCCCAGGGAAGGGGGGGGTTACAGAGGACAGGGTAGCGCCAGTGTCCACCAAGGCTCACAAATGGAGTATCTCCTACTCTAAGGGTCACCATAGGTTGTGGTTCCGAGTCTTGGGAAAGTGATATAACCGCTCCCTGTACCATAACCTCCCCTGGGCCCCCGCCAATTTTGTGGAAAAGGGTTATTATAAGTAAAAGAGGGAACTGCGGTCATTGGCTGCCTGTGAGGCATAGCATGGTCCTTGGGGGGGAGTAGATGGGCAGTCCCTGGTCCAATGCCCTTTCTTCCCGCATTTACGGCAAATGTCTTGGGATTTGTCCTGCCTCGGACACCCTAGCCTGTCCCTTCCATCTGCCCTGCTCCCGATAGAATTGGGTCTTTTGTTGTCTGGAGCCCTCCTGGGGGTTGATGAACAGTCCCTCACGGTCCATATTGACCAAAGTAGTGGTAATTTCGGACCAGCGCATGGTTTGCCAGTTCTGATTTTGCATCTTAACAGCCTGGGCTTGTTGGGGGCAGCATAAAGAGTTCATCAGCGTCTGAATAGCCAAGGGCCCATTGCCCTCCAAGGGAACGCCCGCATACTCTTCCCAGGGATTAGGGAACCCAGCAATAAAATCAGGGGCCCTCATCTTTCTTCTGTAAACACCGAGTTACTTCCCCCAGGCCCCCATGTCTCTGTGCTGCCCCTATGATGGCAACACGTCCCCTCCCTCGCAACCAATGCTCTAAACTTTCGTTTCCCGTGTCAGCTTGATCGTCATCGGACCGCCAATCCCCCTTTTCCCCAGGTGGGACCGGAATGGGATCCCTCAGTGCGGCCCAGGACCTGCCAGAGGCAAATTTTAACAAGGTTTGTCAGTCGCCTGGAAGGGGTTGATAAATTGTACGCATTTGCTCCAACCAATTGAGGAAGGCTTAATGGGGGTTGGGCGCCTCGGCTACCATGGCACTAGCCTCAGCTGGGGTCCAAGGTTTAAGTACGGTCATGTCTCCTATCATTATTTTCGGGGCCCGAAATGCATGAGAGGCAGGGTCAGCTGCTCTCTGTCCAGAGAGGCTTCGCGTGATGGCTCCATTTAGCCCAGTCGCTCTCTTACATTCACTGTCAGATTCCGACCCCCTGAATCGGGAAGGGTGTTCTCCCTGGCCGTCAGTCGGGACAGGATTTGATGGTCCCGGACTCGCTTCTGCCTCTCCTCCTGCTTCCGCACCGGGTCTCGCCACTTCATTACACTGTCTCCAAGCCCCTACCATCTCTATTAGTCCTTCGGTCAGGGTATCAGGGAGAGGAGGCTGACAAGGGCTGTCAGAGACGGGCGACGTGAGTCTGGGGAACTGGGGATAAGGAAAGGAAAACACAATTAAACAGCACAGCGCGGTTTGCCTGCCTCTGCGCTCACCGGTGTTTAAGAGTTCCTCAACAAGTCCTCCAACTCTTTGGGTCTTTCAAATCTTTTCGGTCGGTAGCCACCCTTTTTCAAGCACTCCCCCTTTCAGCTAGGATGCTTGCTCATCCCCCTTTCACCTCTCCAACTTAAGAGGCCAGCTCTCCAACTTGAGACGTAGCTGGGACGCTATTTAACTGCACTCCCCCTTTCAGCTAGGATGCTTGCTCATCCCCCTTTCACCTCTCCAACTTGAGACGTAGCTGGGACGCTATTTAACTGCACTCCCCCTTTCAGCCAGGATGCAGTTCGTATTCTCACCAATTTAGGAGAGTCTCTCCCTTTCTCTGCGAGGGTTCTTTTTCAAAGATCCGACGGTCCAGGTTTTCAATTACCTCTCCAACTGAAGAGGCCACTGGACTTCAGTCGGATCCCACCTTCGTCGCCATCTGTTGTGGAAAAACGGAGTGAACACTCAGAACCCGGAGGTTTGTCTAGGAAGCGTTTATTAAAGTCGTGATATCACGGAGAGCCTAGTCGCATACAACGGAGTGAACCAGTCTCTGCCTAACACCTCTTTACACACATAGATATAGCAAAAGGTTTGTGACAGGAACTTGGGCAATGACAATAGTTTCAAATGGTTTCAAAAGATAGCGATCAGTGTTAATGGTTTAACCATTAGACAGGATAATGTCAATGGTTTAGCAAATAGACAGGACAATGTCAATGGTTTAGCAAATAGACAGGACAATGTCAAAGGTTTAGCAAATAGACAGGACAATGTCAGTGGTTTAGCAAATAGACAGGACAATGTCAATGGTTTAGCAAATAGACAGGACAATGTCAGTGGTTTAGCAAATAGACAGGACAATGTCGATGGTTTAGCAAATAGACAGTGATAAATGGTTACATATCCTGGGCAATGCACACACACAATAGTTTTTTCTCGTAGATTTTGCCACCGTATCTAACATCCGGACCTGCTCAGTCTGGGAAGGTAGCTCTGGCCCTTTGATTTGCTAATTTATGTGCTGGATGCGTGACTGTTTGGGGACAGTCTACAGTAAATTACATTATACATGTATTTTAAGTTTATTTCTCTCACAAATATAGGTGTATTTTATTTATTTCTCAATTATAAGTGTATTTTATTTCATTCACAATTATAAGTGTATTTTATTTCATTCCCAATTACACACGTATTTTATTCCTCCACAGTTGGGGTTAGGGTTAGGGTTAGGGATGGGGTTAGTGTTGGAGTTAGGGTTAGTGTTGGGGTTAGGGTATGGGTTAGGGTTAGGGTTAGGGTTAGGGTTAGGGATGGGGTTAGTGTTGGGGTTAGGGTTAGTGTTGGGGTTATGGTATGGGTTAGGGTTAGGGTTAGGGTAAGTGTTAGGGTTAGGGTTAGGGTTAGGGTTAGGGTTAGAGTTAGGTTTAGGGTTAGGGTTAGGTTTAGGGTTAGGTTTAGGGTTAGGGTTAGGGTAAGGGTTGGGGTTGGGGTTATGGTGGGTTTAGGGCTGTGGTTAGGGTTAGGATTAGCGTTAGGGTTAGGGTTAGTGTTAGGGTTAAGCTTGACGTTAGGGTTAGGGTTAGAGTTGGGGTTAGGGTTGGAGTTAGGGTTGGAGTTAGGGTTAGGTTTAGAGTAAGGGTTAGGGTTGGTTTTAGGGCTGGGGTTAGAGTTAGGATTAGCGTTAGGGTTAGGGTTAGTGTTAGGGTTAGGGTTGGCGTTAGGGTCGGGGTTAGGGTTAGGGTTAGGGTTGGTGTTAGGGTTGGGCTTAGGGTTAGGGATAGTGCTGGGGTTAGGGTTGGGTCAGGGTTAGCGTAAGGGTTAGGGTTAGGGTTAGGGTTGGGGTTGGGTTTAGGTTTGGGGCTAGGGTTAGGGTTAGGGTTAGGGTTGGGGTTGGTTTGGGTTTACGGTAAGGGTTGGTGTTAGGGTTGGGGTTAGGGTTGGGGTTATGGTTAGGGTTAGAGTAGGGGTTGGGGTTGGGGTTAGGGATGGGTTAGGGTTGGGGTTGGGGTTGAGATTAGGGTTAGGGTTAGGTTTAGGGTTAGGGTTGGGGTTAGGTTTGGTGTTAGGGTTAAGGTTAGGTTTAGGGTTGGGGTTAGGGTTAGGGTTAGGGTTAGGGTTAGCGTTAGGGTTATGTTAAGGGTTAGGGTTAGGGTTAGGGTTAGGCTAAGGCTTCGTGTTTAGGTTAGGGTTAGGGTTAGGGTTAGGTTTAGGGTTGGGGTTAGGGTTAGGGATAGTGTTAGGGATAGGGTTACGGTTAATGTTGGGTTTAGGGTTATAGTTAGGCTTAGGGTTAGGTTTAGGTTTAGGGTTGTGGTTAGGTTTGGGGTTTGGGGTTAGGGTTAGGGTTAGGGTTATGGTTAGGATTAGGATTAGGGTTGGGGTTAGTGTTAGGGTTAGGGTTAGGGTTTGTGTTAGGGTTAGGTTTGGGGTTAGGTTTTGGAGTAGGGTTGTGGTTACGGTTGTGTTTAGGGTTAGGTTTAGCTTTAGGGTTAGGGTTGTGTTTGGGGTTATGTTTCGGGTTAGGGTTGGGGTTAGAGTTGGGGTTAGGGTTAGGGTTGGAGTTAGTGTTGTTGTTAGGGGCATGGTTAGGGTTGGGGTTAGGGTTAAGCTTGGGGTTAGGGTTGGGGTTAGTGTTAGGGTTAGAGTTGGGTTATGGTTGGGGTTATGGTTAGGATTTGGGTTAGGGTTAGGTTTAGGGTTAGGGTTGGGGTTAGGTTTGGTGTTAGGGTTAGGGTTAGGTTTAGGGTTGGGGTTAGGGTTAGGGTTAGGGTTAGCGTTAGATTTAGGTTAAGGGTTAGGGTTAGGGTTAGGGTTAAGCTAAGGCTTCTTGTTATGTTTAGGGTTAGGGTTATGGTTAGGGTTAGGGTTGGGGTTAGGGTTAGGGTTAGGGTTAGGGTTTGGGTTAGGTTTTTGGTTAGGGTTGGGGATCGGGTTGGTGTAGGGGTTAGGCTTAGGGTTAGGGTTGGGGTTAGGGTTAGGGTTAGGGTTGGGGTTAGTGTTAGGGTTAGGGTTAGGGTTGGTGTTTGGTTGAGGGTTATAGTTAGGGTTAGGGTTAGGTTTAGGTTTAGGGTTGGGGTTAGGTTTGGGTTTTGGGGTTAGGGTTAGGGTTAGGGTTAGGGTTAGGGTTAGGGTTAGGGTTAGGTTTAGGGTTAGGTTTGGGATTAGTGATGGGGTTGCGGTTAGGGTTAGGGTTGAGGTAAGTTTTGGGGTCAGGGTTAGGGTTAGGGTTAGGGTTGGGCATGTGGTTGCTGTAAGAGATAGGCTTAGGGTTAGTGTTGGGGGCAGGGTTGTGTTAGCGTTGGGGTTAATTTTATAGTTATGGTTATGGTTGGTGTTGGCTTTAGGGTTTGAGTTAGGGTTAGGGTTAGGGTTAGGTTTTGGCTTAGGGTTAGGGTTAGGGTTAGAGTTTAAGGTTAGGTTTGGTGTTAGTGATGGGTTAGGGTTAGGGTTAGGGTTGGGGTAAGTTTTGGGGTTAGGGTTAGGGTTAGTGTTGGCGTAATGGTTGGGGTTAGTGTTAGGGGTTGGTTTGGTGTTATAGTTGGGGTAAGGGTTAGGGTTAGTGTTTGGGTTGGTGAT
>NW_027598295.1:0-48655 GCF_964194155.1 Cetorhinus maximus | reverse complement strand
TGAGGTTTTTGTTGAATTTCTGGGAGTTTTCAATGTTTTTTTTGAACTTTTTCTCTTGTTTTAAAAGTTGAGGTTGATTTTGAATTTGTTGGTGTTTTTCAATGTTGAGCTTGTTGTTGAATTTGTTGGTGATTTGCAGTGTTGATTTTGTTGTTGAATTTGTTGGTGTATCAATGTTAATTTTTGAACTTTTTTGTATTTTTCAATGTTGTGGTTGTTGTTGAATTTATTGGTGTTATCAATGTTAAGGTTGTTCAATTTGTTGGTGAATTTCAATATTCAGATTGTTGTTAAATTTGTTGGTGTTTTTCATTGTGGAGGTTGTTGAATTTATTGGTGTTTTTCAATGTTGAGGTTGTTGTTGAATTTGTTGGCGTTTCTCAATGTTGAATTTGTTGATGATTTTCAATATTGAGTTGTTGTTGAAGTTTTTGGTGTTCTGAATGTTACTTCTTGAACTTTTCTGTATTTTTGAAAGTTGAAATTGCTGTTGAATTTGTTTGTGTTTTTCAATGTTGAGTTTGTTGTTGAATTTGTTGGTGTTTTTCATTGTTGAGGTTTTTGTTGAATTTGTTGTTTTTTTTTTTCAAAGTTGAGGTTGTTGTTGAATTTGTTGGTATTTTTCAATGTTGAGCTTGTTGTTCAATTTGTTGTTTTTTTTAAAAGTTAAGGTTGTTGTTGAATTGTTCGTGTTTTTCAATGTTGAGGTTGTTCTTGAATTTGTTGTTGTCTTTCAATATTGATTTTGTTGTTGAATTTGATGGTGTTTTTCAATATTGAGGTTGTTGTTGAATTTGCTGGTGACTTTCAATATTGAGGTTGTTGTTGAATTTGTTGGCATTTATCAGTGTTGAGGTTGTTGTTGAATTCGTTGATGTTATCATTGTTTTTTTTTAAACTTTTTCTCTTCTTTTAAAAGTTGAGGGTGTTGTTGAATTTGTTGGTGATTTTCATTGTTGAGGTTGTTTTTGAATTTGTTGGTGATTTTCAATTTTGAGGTTGTTGTTGAATTTGTTGGTGTTATCATTGTAATTTTTTGAACTTTTCTGTATTTTTCAATGTTGAGGTTGTTGTTAAATTTGTTGGTGTTTTTCAATGTTGAGGTTGTTGTTGAATTTCTTGGTGATTTTCACAATTGAGGTTGTTGTTGAATTTGTTGGTTTCTTTCAATGTTGAGGTTGTTTTTGAATTTGTTGGTTTCATTCAATATTGAGGTTGTTGTTGAATTTGTTGGTGTTTTTCATTGTTGAGGTTGTTGTTGAATTTGTTGATGTTTTCCGTTGTTGAGGTTTTTATGGAATTTGTTGTTGTTTTTCAATGTTGAGGTTGTTGTTGAATTTGTTGGTGTTATCAATGTTATTTTTTGAACTTTTTTGTATTTTTCAATGTTGAGGTTGTTGTTGAATTTGTTTGTGTTATTAATGTTTTTTGTTAAACTTGTTTGTATTTTTAACAGTTAAGGTTGTTGTTGAATTGTTGGTGTTTTTCAATGTCGAGGTTGTTGTTAAATTTGTTGGTGTTTTTCAACGTTGAGGTTGTTGTTGAATTTGTTGGTGATTTTCAATATTGAAGTTGTTGAATTTGTTGGTGACTTTCAATGTTGAGGTTGTTGTTGAATATGTTGGTGTCTTTCAATATTGATTTTGATGTTCAATTTGTTGGTGTTTTTCAATGTTGATGTTGTTGTTGAATTTGTTGGTGACTTTCAATATTGAGGTTGTTGTTGAATTTGTTGGCGTTTTTCAATGTTGAGGTTGTTGTTGAATTTGTTGATGTTATCAATGTTTTTTTTGAACTATTTCTCTTCCTTTTTAAATTTGTGGTTGTTGTTGAATTTGATGGTGTTATCAATGTAATTTTTTGAACTTTTCTGTATTTTTCAATGTTGAGGTTGTTGTTGAATTTGTTGGTGTTTCTCATTGTTGAGTTTGTTGAAGTTGTTGGTGCTTTTCAATGTTGCGGTTGTTGTTGAATTTTCTGGTATTCTTCATTGTTGAGGTTGTAGTGGAATTTGTTGGTTTTTTTCAATGTTAAGGTTAGTACTGAATTTGTTGGTGATTTTCAATATTAAGGTTCTTGTTGAATTTGTTGGCGTTTTTCAATGTTGCGGATTTTGTTGAATTTTTTGGTGATTTTCAATATTGAAGTTGTTGAATTGGTTGTTGATTTTCAATGTTGAGGTTGTTGTTGAATTTGTTGGTGACTTTCAATTTTGATTTTGTTGTTGAATTTGTTGGTGTTTTTCAATGTTGAGGTTATTGTTGAATCTGTTGGTGACTTTCAATGTTGAGGTTGTTGTTGAATTTGTTGGCGTTTTTCAATGTTTTTTTTTAACTTTTTCTCTTCTTTTAAAAGTTGAGGTTGTTGTTGAATTTGTTGACGTTTTTCAATGTTGAGGTTGTTGTTGAATTTGTTGATGATTTTCAATATTTATGTTCTTGAATTTGTTGGTGATTTTCAACGTTGAGGATGTTGTTGAATTCGTTGGTGTCTTTGAATATTGAGGTTGTTGTTGAATTTGTTGGTGCTTTTGAATGTTGAGGTTGTTGTTGAATTTGTTACTGTTATTCAATGTTGAGGTTGTTGTTGAATTTGCTGGTGACTTTCAATATTGAGGTTGTTGTTCAATTTGTTGGTGTTATCAATGTTATATTTTGAACATTTATGAATTTTTCAATATTGAGGTTGTTGTTGAAATTGTTGCTGCTTTTCAATGTTGAGGAAGTTGTTGAATTTGTTGGTGTTATCAATGTTTTTTGTTGAACTTGTTTGTATTTTTATAATTCTGGTTGTTGTTTAATTTGTTGGTGTTTTGCAATGTTCAGGTTGTTGGTGAATTTTTTCGTGTTTTTCAATGTTGAAATTTTTGTTGAATTTTTCGCTGATTTTCAATGTTGATGTTGTTGAAGTTGTTGGTGTTTTTCAAAGTTGAGGTTGTTGTTGAATTTGTTGGTGCTTTTCATTGTTGAGGTTGTTGAATTTGTTGGTGTTATCAACGTTTTATTTGAACTTGTTCATATTTTTAAAAGTTAAGGTTGTTGTTGAATTTGTTGGTGTTTTTCAATGTTGAGGTTGTTGTTGAATTTGTTGGTGTCTTTCAATGTTGAGGTTGTTCTTGAATTTGTTGATCATTTTCTAAATTGAGGTTGTTGTTGAATTTGTTGGCGTTTTTCAATGCTGAGGTCGTTGTTGAAATTGTTTGTGTCTTTCACCATTGAGGATGTTGTTGAATTTGTTGGTATTATCAATGTTATTTTTTGAACTTTTCTGTATTTTTCAATGTTGAGGTTGTCGTTGAATTTGTTGGTATTTTTCAATGTTGAGGTTGTTGTTGAATTTGTTGGAGTTATTCATTGTTGAGGTTCATGTTGAATTTGTTGGTGTTATCATTTTTTTTGTTGAACATTTTCTCTTGTAAAAGTTGAGGTTGTTGTTGAATTTGATGGTGATTTTCAAAATTGAGGTTGTCGTTGAATTTGTTGTCGTTTTTCAATGTTGAGATTGTTGTTCAATTTGTTGCTGATTTTCAATGTTGAGGTCGTTGTTGAACTTTTTGGTGTCTTTCAATATTGAGGATGTTCCTGAATTTGTTGGTGTTATCAATGTTATTTTTTTAACTTTACAGAATTTTTCAATATTGAGGTTGTTGTTGAATTTGTTGCTATTTTTAAATGTTGATATAGTTGTTGAATTTGTTGGTGATTTTCAATATTGAGATTGTTGTTGAATTTGTTAGCGTTTTTCAATGTTGAGGATGTTGATGAATTTGTTGATCATATTCAATATTTATGTTGTTGAATTGGTTGGTGATTTTCAATGTTGAGGTTGTTGTTGAATTTGTTGGTGTTATCAATATTATTTTTTGAAATTTTTTGTATTTTTCAATGTTGAGGTTGTTGTTGAATTTGTTGTTGTTTTTCAATGTTGAGGTTGTTGTTGAATTTGTTAGTGTTTTTCATTGTTGAGGTTGTTGTTGAATTTGTTGGTGTCTTACATTATTGATTTTGTTGTTGAATTTGTTGGTGTTTTTCAATGTTGAGGCTGTTGTTGAATTTGTTGGTGACTTTCAACATTGAGGTTGTTGTTGAATTTGTTGGTGTTTTTCAATGTTAAGGTTGTCGTTGAATTTGTTGGTGTTTTGCAATGTTGAGGTCGTTGTTGAACTTGTTTGTGTCTTTCACTATTGAGGATGTTGTTGAATTTGTTGATATTATCAATGTTATTTTTTGAACTTTTCTGTATTTTTCAATGTTGAGGTTGTCGTTGAATTTGTTGTCGTTTTTCAATGTTGAGATTGTTGTTCAATTTGTTGCTGATTTTCAATGTTGAGGTCGTTGTTGAACTTTTTGGTGTCTTTCAATATTGAGGATGTTCCTGAATTTGTTGGTGTTATTAATGTTATTTTTTTTAACTTTTCAGAATTTTTCAATATTGAGGTTGTTGTTGAATTTGTTAGCGTTTTTCAATGTTGTGGATGTTGATGAATTTGTTGATCATATTCAATATTTATGTTGTTGAATTGGTTTGTGATTTTCAATGTTGAGGTTGTTGTTGAATTTGTTGGTGTCTTTCAATATTGAGGTTGTTGTTGAATTTGTTGGTGTTTTTCAATGTTGAGATTGTTGTTGAATTTTTCGCTGATTTTCAATGTTGTGGTCGTTGTTGAATTTGTTGGTGTTATCAATATTATTTTTTGAACTTTTTTGTATTTTTCAATGTTGAGGTTGTTGTTGAATTTGTTGGTGTCTTTCATTATTGATTTTGTTGTTGAATTTGTTGGTGTTTTTCAATGTTGAAGCTGTTGTTGAATTTGTTGGTGACTTTCAACATTGAGGTTGTTGTTGAATTTGTTGGTGTTATCAATCTTTTTTTGAACTTTTTCTCTTCTTTTAAAAGTTGAGGTTGTTGTTGAATTTGTTGGCGTTTTTCAATGTTGAGGTTGCTGTTGAATTTGTTGGTGATTTTCAAAATTGAGGTTGTTGTTGAATTTGTTGGCGTTTTTCAATGTTGACGTTGTTGTTGAATTTGTTGGTGATTTTCAATATTGAGGTTGTTGTTGAATTTGTTGGCGTTTTTCAATGTTGAGGTTGTTGTTGAATTTGTTGATGATTTTCAATATTGATGTTCTTGAATTTGTTGGTGATTTTCAATGTTGAGGTTGTTGTTGAATTTGTTGTTGTCTTTTAATATTGAGGTTGTTGTTGAATTTGTTGGTTTCTTTCAATATTGAGGTTGTTGTTGAATTTGTTGGTGTTTTTCAATGTTGAGATTGTTGTCGAAATGGTTGCTGATTTTCAATGTTGAAGACGTTGTTGAACTTTTTGATGCCTTTCAATATTGAGGATGTTTTTGAATTTGTTGGTGTTATCAATGTTATTTTTTGAACTTTTCTGTATTTTTCAATGTTGAGGTTGTTGATGCATTTCTTGGTATTTTTCAATGTTGAGGTTGTTGTTGAATGTGTTGGTGTTTTTCAATGCTGATGTTGTTGTTTAATTTGTTGGTCATTTTCAATATTGAAGTTGTTTTTGAATTTGTCGGTGTTTTTCAATGCAGAGATTGTAGTTGAATTTGTCGATGATTTTCAATATCGATGCTGTTGAATTGGTTGGTGTTTTTCAATGTTGTGGTTGTTGTTGAATTTGTTGGTGTCTTTCAATATTGAGGTTTTCGTTGAATTTGTTGGTGTTTTACAATGTTGAGATTTTTGTTGAATTTTTCGCTGATTTTCAATGTTGAGGTCGTTGTTGAAATTGTTGGTGTCTTTCATTATTGAGGTTGTTGTTGAATTTGTTGGTGTTTTTCAATGTTGTGGTTGTTGTTGAATTTGTTGGTGATTTTCAATATTGAGGTTGTTGTTCAATTTGTTGGTGTTATCCATGTTATTTTTTGAACTTTTTGTATTTTTCAATGTTTAGGTTGTTCCTGAATATGTTGGTATTTTTCAATGTTGAGGATGTTGTTGAATTTGTTGGTGTTTTTCATTGTTGAGGTTGTTGTTGAATTTGTTACTGCTTTTCAAAGTAGAGGTTGTTGTTGAATTTGTTGGTCACTTTCAATCTTGAGGTAGTTGTTTGAATTTGTTGGTGTTATCAATGTGATTTTTTGAACTTTTTTGTATTTTTCAATGTTGAGGTTATTGTTGAATTTGTTGATGTTATCAATGTAATTTTTCGAACTTTTTTGTGTTTTTCAATGTTGCGGTTGTTGTTGAATTTCTTGGTGTTATCAATGTTTTTTTTGAACTTTTTCTCTTCTTTTAAAATTTGAGGTTGTTGTTGTATTTTTTGGTGTTTTTCATTGTTGAGGTTGTTGTTGAATTTGTTGCTTCTATAAATGTAGAGGTTGTTCAATTTGTAGGTGATTTTCAATATTGAGGTTGTTGTTGAATTTGTTGGTGTTTTTCATTGTTGAGGTTGTTGAATTTATTGGTGTTATCAACGTTTTTTGTTGAACTTGTTTGTATTTTTAATTGTTAAGGTTGTTGTAGAATTTGTTGGTGTTTTGCAATGTTGAGCTTGTTCATTTTGTTGGTGATTCTCAATGTTGAGGTTGTTGTTGGACTTGTTGGTTTTATCAATGTTCTTTTTTGAACTTTTTCTCTTCTTTGAAAAGTTGAGGTTGTTGTTGAATTTGTTGGTGTTTTTCAATATTCGTGTTCTTGAATTTGTTGGTGATTTTCAATGTTGAGGTTGTTGTTGAATTTGTTGGCGTTTTTCAATGTTGAGATTGTTGTTGAATTTTTCGTTGATTTTCAATGTTGAGGTCGTTGTTGATATTGTTGGTACCTTTCAATATTGAGGTTGTTGTTGAATTTGTTGGCCTTTTTCAATGTTGAGATTGTTGTTGAATTTCTCGCTGATTTTCAATGTTGAGGTCGTTGTTGATATTGTTGGTGCCTTTCAATATTGAGGTTGTTGTTGAATTTGTTGGTGTTTTTCAATGTTCAGGTTGTTGTTGAATGTTTTGGTGTTTTCATTGTTGAGGTTGTTCTTGAATTTGTTGGTGTTTTCAATTTTGAGGTTGTTTTTGAATTTTTTTGTATTTTTCAATGTTGAGGTTGTTGTTGAATTTGTTGGTGTTTTTTATTGTTGAGGTTTTTGTTGAATTTGTTGGTGTTATCAATGTATTTTGTTGAACTTGTTTGTATTTTTAAAATTATGGTTATTGTTTAATTTGTTGGTGTTTTTCAATCATGAGGTTGTTGTTGAATTTGTTGGTGTCTTTCAATATTGAGGTTGTTGTTGAATTTGTTGGTATTTTTTCAATGTTGAGATTTTTCTTGAATTTGTTGCTGATTTTCAATGTTTAGGTCGTTGTTCAACTTGTTGTTCTCTTTCAATATTGAGGATGTTGTTGAATTTTTTGGTATTATCAATGTTACTTTTTGAACTTTTGAGTATTATTCAATGTTGAGGTTGTTGTTGAATTTGTTGGTATTTTTCAATGTTGAGGTTGTTGTTGAATTTGTGGGTGTTTTTCATTGTTGAGGTTGTTGTTGAATTTGATGGAGTTATCATTGTTTTTTTTGAACTTTGTCTCTTCTTTTAAAAGCTGAGGTTGTTGTTGAATTTGTTGGTGTTTTTCAATGTTGAGGTTGTTGTTGAATTTGTTTGTGATTTTCAAAATTGAGGTTGTCGTTGAATTTGTTGGCCTTGTTCAATGTTGAGATTGTTTGAGTTTTTCGCTGATTTTCAATGTTGAGGTCGTTGTTGAAATTTTCGGTATCTTTCAATATTGAGGTTGTTGTTGAAGTTGTTGGCGTTTTTCAATGTTGAGTTTGTTGGTGAATTTGTTGCTGATTTTCAATATTGAGGATGTTGTTGAATTTTTTGGTGTTATCAATACTTTTCTGTATTTTTCAATGTTGAGGTTGTTGTTGAATTTGTTGGTATTTTTCAATGTTGAGGTTGTTGTTGAATTTGTTGATGTTTTTCAATGCTGAGGATGTTGTTGAATTTGTTGGTGATTTTCAATATTGAGGTTGTTGTTGATTTTGTCGGCGTTTTTCGATGCTGAGGTTGTAGTTGAATTTGTTGATGATTTTCAATATTGATGCTGTTGAATTTGTCGGTGGTTTTCAATGTTGAGGTTGTTGTTGAATTTTTGGTGTCTTTCAATATTGAGGTTGTTGTTGAATTTGTTGCTCTCTTTCAATGTTGAGGTTGTTGTTGAATTTCTTGGTGATTTTCAAAATTGAGGTTTTTGTTGGATTTGTTGGCCTGGTTAAATGTTGAGATTGTTTGAATTTTTTGCTGATTTTCAATGTTGAGGTCATTGTTGATTTTGTTGGTGATTTTCAATGTTGAGGTTGTTGTTGAATTTGTTGGTGATTTTCAATATTGAGAGTGTTGTTTAATTTGTTCGTGTTTTTCAATGTTGAGGATGTTGATGAATTTGTTGATGATTTTCAATAATGATGTTGTTGAATTGGTTGGTGATTTTCAATGTTGAGGTTGTTGTTCAATTTCTTGGTATCTTTCAATATTGAGTTTGTTGTTGAATTGGTTGGTCATTTTCAATGTTGTGTTTGTTGTTGAATTTGTTGGTGACTTTCAATATTGAGGTTGTTGTTGAATGTGTTGGTGTTTTTCAATGTTGAGATTGTTGTTGAATTTTTCGCTGATTTTCAATGTTGAGGTCGTTGTTGAAATTGTTGTTGTCTTTCATAGTTGAGGTTGTTGTTGAATTTGTTGGTGTTTTTCAATGTTGTGGTTGTTGTTGAATTTGTTGGTGATTTTCAATATTGAGGTTGTTGTACAATTTGTTGCTGTTTTCAATGTTATTTTTTGAACTTTTTTGTATTTTTCAATGTTGAGATTGTTGTTGAATTTGTTGGTATTTTTCAATGTTGAGGTTGTTGTTGAATTTGTTGGTGTTTTTCATTGTTGAGGTTGTTGTTGAATTTGGTGCTGCTTTTCAATGTAGAGGTTGTTGTTGAATTTGTTGGTGATTTTCAATGTTGAGGTTCTTGTTGAATTTGATGGTGTTATCAATGTTATTTTTTGAACTTTTTTGTATTTTTCAATGTTGAGGTCATTGTTGAATTTGTTGATGTTATCAATGTAATTTTTCGAACATTTTTGTAATTTTCAATGTTGAGGTTGTTGTTTAATTTCTTGGTGTTTTCAATGTTTTTTTTGAACTTTTTCTCTTCTTTAAAATTTTGAGGGTTTTTTTGAATTTCTTGGTGTTTTTCATTGTTGAGGTTGTTGTTGAATTTGTTGGTGTTTTTCAATGTTGAGGTTGTTGTTGAATTTGTTGGTGTTATCAATGTTTTTTGTTGAACTTGTTTTTTTTAAAAGTTAAGGTTGTTGTAGAATTTGTTGGTGTTTTTCAATTTTGAGTTTGTTGTTGAATTTCTTTGTGATTTTCAAAATTGAGGTTGTTGTTGAATTTGTTGGCGTTTTTCAATGTTGAGATTGTTGTTGAATTTGTTGCTGATTTTCAATGCTGAGGTCGTTGTTGAACTTATTGGTATCGTTCAATATTGTGGATGTTGTTGAATTTGTTGGTGTCACCAATGTTTTTTTTTGGACATTTCTGTATTTTCCAGTGTTGAGGTTGTTGTTGAATTTGTTGGTGCTTTTCAATGTTGACGTTGTTGTTGAATTTGTTTGTGTTTTCAATATTGAGGTTGTTGTTCAATTTGTCGGCGTTATTCAATGGTGAGGTTGTTGTTGAATTTGTTGATGATTTTGCATATTGATGTTGTTGAATTTGTTGGTGTTTTTCAATGTTGAGGTTGTTGTTGAATTTGTTGGTGTTTTTCATTGTTGAGGTTGTTGTTGAATTTGTTGGTGTTTTTCATGGTTGAGGTTTGTGTTGAATTTTTTTGGTGATATCAATGTTTTTTGTTGAACTTGTTTGTATTTTTAAAATTAAGGTTGTTGTTGAATTTGTTGGTGTATTTCAATGTTAAGCTGTTGTTGAATTTTTTGGTGTTTTTCATTGTTGAGGTTGTTGTTGAATTTGTTGGTGATTTTCATTTTGGAGATTGTTGAAGTTGTTGGTGTTTTCCATTGTTGAGGTTGTTGTTGAATTTGTTGGTGTTATTAATTTTTTGTTGAACTTGTATGTATTTTTAGAAGTTAAGGTTGTTGTTGAATTTGTTGGTGTCTTTCAATATTGAGATTGTTGTTGAATTTGTTGGTGTTTTTCAACGTTGAAGTTGTTGTTGAATTTGTTGATGTTATCATTGTTATTTTTTGAAAATTTATTGTATTTTTGAAAGTTGAGCTTGTTGTTGAATTTTTTGGTGCTGTTCATTGTTGAGGTTGTTGTTGAATTTGTTTGTGTTTTCATTGTTGAGGTTGTTGTTGAATTTGTTGGTGTCTTTCAATATTGAGGTTGTTGTTGAATTTGTTGGTGTTTTTCAACGTTTTAAGTTGTTGCTGAATTTGTTGGTGTTATCTATGTTATTTTTCGAACATTTTTGTACATTTAAACGTTGAGGTTGTTGTTGAATTATTTGGTGTTATCAATGTTTTTTTTGAACTTTTTCTATTTTTTTAATTTTGAGGTTGTTGTTGAATTTGTTGCTGATTTTCAATGTTGACGTTGTTTTTGAACTTGTTGGTATCTTTCAATATTGAGGATATTGTTGAATTTGCTGGTGGTTTTCAATGTTGAGGTTGTTGTTGAATTTGTTGGTATTTTTCATTGTTAAGCTTGTTGTTGAATTTGTTGCTGCTTTTCAATGTTGAGGTTGTTGTTGAAAGTTGATGTTTTTCATTGTTGAGGTTTTTGCTCAATTTGTTGGTGTTTTTCATTGTTGAGGTTGTTGAAGTTGTTGGTGTTTTTCAATATTGAGTTTGTTGTTGAATTTGTTGGTGTTTTTCATTGTTGAGGTTGTTGAAGTTGTTGGTGTTTTTCAATATTGAGTTTGTTGTTGAATTTGTTGGTCTTTTTCATTGTTGAGGTAGTTGTTGAATTTGTTGGTGTTTTCAATGTTTTTTGTTGAACTTGTTTGTATTTTTAAAAGTTAAGGTTGTTGTTGAATTATTTGGTGTTTTTCAATGTTGAGGTTGTTGTTGAATTTGTTGGTGTCTTTCAATATTGAGGTTGTTGCTGAATTTGTTGGTGTTTTTCAATTTTAAGGTTTTTGTTGAATTTGTTGGTGTTTTTCATTGTTGAGGTTCTAGTTGAATTTGTTGGTGTTTTTCAACGTGGAAGTTGTTGTTGAATTTGTTGATGTTATCAATGTTATTTTTTGAAAATTTATTGAATTTTTGAAAGTTGAGCTTGTTGTTGAATTTGTTGGTGTTTTTCGTTGTTGAGGTTTTTGAATTTGTTTGTGTTATCCATGTTTTTTATGAACTTTTTCTCTTCTTTTAAAAGTTGAGTTTGTTGTTGGATTTGATGTTGATTTTCAACATTGAGTTTGCGTTGAATTTGTTGGTGTTACCAATGTTATTTTTTGAACTTTTTCGTAGTTTTCAATGTTGAGGTTGTTGTTGAATTTGTTGGTGTTATCAATGTTTTTTTTAAACTATTTCTCTTCTTGTAAAAGTTGAGGTTGTTGTTGAATATGTTGGTGTTTTTCATTTTTGCGGTTGTAGAATTTTTCGGTGTCTTTCATTGTTTAGTTTTTTGAAGGTGTTGGTGTTTTTCAATGTTGAGGTTGTTGTTGAATTTGTTGGTGTTTTTTTACTGTTGAGGTTGTTGTTGAATTTGTTAGTGTTATCAATGTTTTTTGTTGAACTTGTTTTTTTTAAAAGTTAAGGTTATGTAGAATTTGTTGGTGTTTTTCAATGTTGAGGTTGTTTAATTTGTTGGTGAATTTCAACATCGAGGTTGTTGTTGAATTTGTTGGTTTTATCAATGTTCGTTTTTGAACTTTTTCTCTTCTTTTAAAAGTTGAGGCTGTTGTTGAATTTGTTGGTGTTTTTCAATGTTGAGCTTGTTGTTGACTTTGTTGCTTGTCTTCAATGCTGAGGTTGTTTTTGAATTTGTTGTTGATTTTCAATATCGTGGTTGTTGTTGAATTTGTTGGTGTTATCAATGTTATTTTTTGAACTTCTTTGTATTTTTCAATGTTGTGGTTGTTGTTGAATTTGTTTGTGTTATCAATGTTATTTTTCAAACTTTATTTGTATTTTTCAATGTTGAGGTTGTTGTTGAAATTGTTGGCGTTATCAATGTTTTTTTTGAACTTTTTCTCTTCTTTTAAAAGTTAAGGTTGTTGTTGAACTTGTTGGTATTTTTCATTGTTGTGGTTGTTTAATTTTTTGGTGTTTTTCATTGTTGAGGTTGTTGAATTTGTTGGTATTTTTCAATGTTGAGGTTGTTGTTGAATTTGTTGATGATTTTCAATATTGAGGTTCTGTTCGAATTTGTTGGCGTTGTTCAATGTTGAGGTTGTTGTTGAATTTGTGGGTATTTTTCAATGTTGCGGTTGTTGTTGAATTTTTTGGTGTTTTTCATTGTTGAGGTTGTAGTTGAATTTGTTGGTTTTTTTCATTGTTGAGGTTGTTGTTGAATTTGTTTGTGATTTTCAATATTGAGGTTCTGGTCGAATTTGTTGGCTTTGTTCAATGTTGACGTTGTTGTTGAATTTGTTGGTGTTATCAATGTTTTATTTGAAGTCTTTCTCTTCTTTTAAAAGTTGAGGTTGTTGTGGTATTTGTTGGTGTTTTTCAATGTTGAGGTTGTTGTTGAATTTGTTGGTGTTTTGCAATGTTGAGGTTGTTGTTGAATTTGTTGGTGTCTTTCAATATTGAGGTTCTTGTTGAATATGTTGGTGTTTTTCAATGTTGAGGTTGTTGTTGAATTTGTTGGTGACTTTCATTTTTGAGATTGTTGTTCAATTTGTTGACGTTTTAAAATGTTGAGGTTGTTGTTGAATTTGCTGGTGTTATCAATGTTTTTTTTGATCTTTTTCTCTTCTTTTAAAAGTTGAGGTTGTTGTTGAATTTGTTGGTGTTTTTCAATATTGAGCTTGTTGTTGAATTTGTAGGTTTTTTTCAATGTTGAGTTTTTTGTTGAATTTGCTGGTGGTTTTCAATGTTGAGGTTGTTGTTGAATTTGTTGGTATTTTTCATTGTTAAGCTTGTTGTTGAATTTGTTGCTGCTTTTCAATGTTGAGGTTGTTGTTGAAAGTTGATGTTTTTCATTGTTGAGGTTTTTGCTCAATTTGTTGGTGTTTTTCATTGTTGAGGTTGTTGAAGTTGTTGGTGTTTTTCAATATTGAGTTTGTTGTTGAATTTGTTGGTGTTTTTCATTGTTGAGGTTGTTGAAGTTGTTGGTGTTTTTCAATATTGAGTTTGTTGTTGAATTTGTTGGTCTTTTTCATTGTTGAGGTAGTTGTTGAATTTGTTGGTGTTTTCAATGTTTTTTGTTGAACTTGTTTGTATTTTTAAAAGTTAAGGTTGTTGTTGAATTATTTGGTGTTTTTCAATGTTGAGGTTGTTGTTGAATTTGTTGGTGTCTTTCAATATTGAGGTTGTTGCTGAATTTGTTGGTGTTTTTCAATTTTAAGGTTTTTGTTGAATTTGTTGGTGTTTTTCATTGTTGAGGTTCTAGTTGAATTTGTTGGTGTTTTTCAACGTGGAAGTTGTTGTTGAATTTGTTGATGTTATCAATGTTATTTTTTGAAAATTTATTGAATTTTTGAAAGTTGAGCTTGTTGTTGAATTTGTTGGTGTTTTTCGTTGTTGAGGTTTTTGAATTTGTTTGTGTTATCCATGTTTTTTATGAACTTTTTCTCTTCTTTTAAAAGTTGAGTTTGTTGTTGGATTTGATGTTGATTTTCAACATTGAGTTTGCGTTGAATTTGTTGGTGTTACCAATGTTATTTTTTGAACTTTTTCGTAGTTTTCAATGTTGAGGTTGTTGTTGAATTTGTTGGTGTTATCAATGTTTTTTTTAAACTATTTCTCTTCTTGTAAAAGTTGAGGTTGTTGTTGAATATGTTGGTGTTTTTCATTTTTGCGGTTGTAGAATTTTTCGGTGTCTTTCATTGTTTAGTTTTTTGAAGGTGTTGGTGTTTTTCAATGTTGAGGTTGTTGTTGAATTTGTTGGTGTTTTTTTACTGTTGAGGTTGTTGTTGAATTTGTTAGTGTTATCAATGTTTTTTGTTGAACTTGTTTTTTTTAAAAGTTAAGGTTATGTAGAATTTGTTGGTGTTTTTCAATGTTGAGGTTGTTTAATTTGTTGGTGAATTTCAACATCGAGGTTGTTGTTGAATTTGTTGGTTTTATCAATGTTCGTTTTTGAACTTTTTCTCTTCTTTTAAAAGTTGAGGCTGTTGTTGAATTTGTTGGTGTTTTTCAATGTTGAGCTTGTTGTTGACTTTGTTGCTTGTCTTCAATGCTGAGGTTGTTTTTGAATTTGTTGTTGATTTTCAATATCGTGGTTGTTGTTGAATTTGTTGGTGTTATCAATGTTATTTTTTGAACTTCTTTGTATTTTTCAATGTTGTGGTTGTTGTTGAATTTGTTTGTGTTATCAATGTTATTTTTCAAACTTTATTTGTATTTTTCAATGTTGAGGTTGTTGTTGAAATTGTTGGCGTTATCAATGTTTTTTTTGAACTTTTTCTCTTCTTTTAAAAGTTAAGGTTGTTGTTGAACTTGTTGGTATTTTTCATTGTTGTGGTTGTTTAATTTTTTGGTGTTTTTCATTGTTGAGGTTGTTGAATTTGTTGGTATTTTTCAATGTTGAGGTTGTTGTTGAATTTGTTGATGATTTTCAATATTGAGGTTCTGTTCGAATTTGTTGGCGTTGTTCAATGTTGAGGTTGTTGTTGAATTTGTGGGTATTTTTCAATGTTGCGGTTGTTGTTGAATTTTTTGGTGTTTTTCATTGTTGAGGTTGTAGTTGAATTTGTTGGTTTTTTTCATTGTTGAGGTTGTTGTTGAATTTGTTTGTGATTTTCAATATTGAGGTTCTGGTCGAATTTGTTGGCTTTGTTCAATGTTGACGTTGTTGTTGAATTTGTTGGTGTTATCAATGTTTTATTTGAAGTCTTTCTCTTCTTTTAAAAGTTGAGGTTGTTGTGGTATTTGTTGGTGTTTTTCAATGTTGAGGTTGTTGTTGAATTTGTTGGTGTTTTGCAATGTTGAGGTTGTTGTTGAATTTGTTGGTGTCTTTCAATATTGAGGTTCTTGTTGAATATGTTGGTGTTTTTCAATGTTGAGGTTGTTGTTGAATTTGTTGGTGACTTTCATTTTTGAGATTGTTGTTCAATTTGTTGACGTTTTAAAATGTTGAGGTTGTTGTTGAATTTGCTGGTGTTATCAATGTTTTTTTTGATCTTTTTCTCTTCTTTTAAAAGTTGAGGTTGTTGTTGAATTTGTTGGTGTTTTTCAATATTGAGCTTGTTGTTGAATTTGTAGGTTTTTTTCAATGTTGAGTTTTTTGTTGAATTTGTTGGTGTTTTTCCATGTTGAGGTTGTTGTTGATTTTCAATATTGAGTTTGTTGTTGAATTTTTTGGTGTTATAAATGTTATTTTTTGAAATTCTTTGTAGTTTTCAATGTTGAGGTAGTTTTTGAATTTGTTGGTGTTTTTCAATGTTGAGGTTGTTCAATTTGTTGGTGATTTTCAATATTGAGGTTGTTTTTGAATTTGTTGGTTTTATCAATGTTCGTTTTTGAATTTTTTCTCTTCTTTTAAAAGTTGAGGTTGTTGATGAATTTGTTGGTGTTTTTCAATGTTGAGCTTGTTATTGAATTTTTTGCTTGTCTTCAATGTTGAGGTTGTTGTTGAATTTGTTGTTGATTTTCAATAACGAGTTTGTTGTTGAATTTGTTGGTGTTATCAATGTTATTTTTTGAACTTTTTTGTATTCTTCAATGTTGAGGTTGTTGTTGAATTTGTTGGTGTTTTTCATTGTTGTGTTTGTTTAATTTTTTGGTGTTTTTCATTGTTGAGGTGTTTGAAGTTGTTGGTGTTTTTCCATGTTGAGGTTGTTGTTGAATTTGTGGGTGTTTTTCAATGTTGAGGTTGTCGTTGAATTTGTCGGTTTTTTTCATTGATGAGGTTGTTGTTGAATTTGTTAGTGACTTTCAATATTGAGGTTCTGGTCGAATTGGTTGGCGTTGTTCAATGTTGAGGTTGTTGTTGAATTTGCTGTTGTTATCAATGTTTTATTTGAAGTTTTTCTCTTCTTTTAAAAGTTGAGGTTGTTGTTGAATTTGTTGGTGTTTTGCAATGTTGAGGTTGTTGTTGAATTTTTTGGTGTCCTTCAATATTGAGGTTGTTGTTGAATCTGTTGGTTTTTTTCAATATTGAGATTGTTGTTGAATTTGTTGGCATCTTAAAATGTTGAGGTTGTTGTTGAATTTGTTGGTGTTATCAATGTTTTTTTTGATCTTTTTCTCTTCTTTTAAAAGTTGAGGTTGTTGTTGAATTTGTTTGTGTTTTTCAATGTTGAGGTTGTTGTTGAATTTGTTTGTGATTTTCAAAATTGAGGTTGTCGTTGAATTTGTTGGCCTTGTTCAATGTTGAGATTGTTTGAGTTTTTCGCTGATTTTCAATGTTGAGGTCGTTGTTGAAATTTTCGGTATCTTTCAATATTGAGGTTGTTGTTGAAGTTGTTGGCGTTTTTCAATGTTGAGTTTGTTGGTGAATTTGTTGCTGATTTTCAATATTGAGGATGTTGTTGAATTTTTTGGTGTTATCAATGTTATTTTTTGAACTTTTCTGTATTTTTCAATGTTGAGGTTGTTGTTGAATTTGTTGGTATTTTTCAATGTTGAGGTTGTTGTTGAATTTGTTGATGTTTTTCAATGCTGAGGATGTTGTTGAATTTGTTGGTGATTTTCAATATTGAGGTTGTTGTTGATTTTGTCGGCGTTTTTCGATGCTGAGGTTGTAGTTGAATTTGTTGATGATTTTCAATATTGATGCTGTTGAATTTGTCGGTGGTTTTCAATGTTGAGGTTGTTGTTGAATTTTTGGTGTCTTTCAATATTGAGGTTGTTGTTGAATTTGTTGCTCTCTTTCAATGTTGAGGTTGTTGTTGAATTTCTTGGTGATTTTCAAAATTGAGGTTTTTGTTGGATTTGTTGGCCTGGTTAAATGTTGAGATTGTTTGAATTTTTTGCTGATTTTCAATGTTGAGGTCATTGTTGATTTTGTTGGTGATTTTCAATGTTGAGGTTGTTGTTGAATTTGTTGGTGATTTTCAATATTGAGAGTGTTGTTTAATTTGTTGGTGTTTTTCAATGTTGAGGATGTTGATGAATTTGTTGATGATTTTCAATAATGATGTTGTTGAATTGGTTGGTGATTTTCAATGTTGAGGTTGTTGTTCAATTTCTTGGTATCTTTCAATATTGAGTTTGTTGTTGAATTGGTTGGTCATTTTCAATGTTGTGTTTGTTGTTGAATTTGTTGGTGACTTTCAATATTGAGGTTGTTGTTGAATGCGTTGGTGTTTTTCAATGTTGAGATTGTTGTTGAATTTTTCGCTGATTTTCAATGTTGAGGTCGTTGTTGAAATTGTTGTTGTCTTTCATAGTTGAGGTTGTTGTTGAATTTGTTGGTGTTTTTCAATGTTGTGGTTGTTGTTGAATTTGTTGGTGATTTTCAATATTGAGGTTGTTGTACAATTTGTTGCTGTTTTCAATGTTATTTTTTGAACTTTTTTGTATTTTTCAATGTTGAGATTGTTGTTGAATTTGTTGGTATTTTTCAATGTTGAGGTTGTTGTTGAATTTGTTGGTGTTTTTCATTGTTGAGGTTGTTGTTGAATTTGGTGCTGCTTTTCAATGTAGAGGTTGTTGTTGAATTTGTTGGTGATTTTCAATGTTGAGGTTCTTGTTGAATTTGATGGTGTTATCAATGTTATTTTTTGAACTTTTTTGTATTTTTCAATGTTGAGGTCATTGTTGAATTTGTTGATGTTATCAATGTAATTTTTCGAACATTTTTGTAATTTTCAATGTTGAGGTTGTTGTTTAATTTCTTGGTGTTTTCAATGTTTTTTTTGAACTTTTTCTCTTCTTTAAAATTTTGAGGGTTTTTTTGAATTTCTTGGTGTTTTTCATTGTTGAGGTTGTTGTTGAATTTGTTGGTGTTTTTCAATGTTGAGGTTGTTGTTGAATTTGTTGGTGTTATCAATGTTTTTTGTTGAACTTGTTTTTTTTAAAAGTTAAGGTTGTTGTAGAATTTGTTGGTGTTTTTCAATTTTGAGTTTGTTGTTGAATTTCTTTGTGATTTTCAAAATTGAGGTTGTTGTTGAATTTGTTGGCGTTTTTCAATGTTGAGATTGTTGTTGAATTTGTTGCTGATTTTCAATGCTGAGGTCGTTGTTGAACTTATTGGTATCGTTCAATATTGTGGATGTTGTTGAATTTGTTGGTGTCACCAATGTTTTTTTTTGGACATTTCTGTATTTTCCAGTGTTGAGGTTGTTGTTGAATTTGTTGGTGCTTTTCAATGTTGACGTTGTTGTTGAATTTGTTTGTGTTTTCAATATTGAGGTTGTTGTTCAATTTGTCGGCGTTATTCAATGGTGAGGTTGTTGTTGAATTTGTTGATGATTTTGCATATTGATGTTGTTGAATTTGTTGGTGTTTTTCAATGTTGAGGTTGTTGTTGAATTTGTTGGTGTTTTTCATTGTTGAGGTTGTTGTTGAATTTGTTGGTGTTTTTCATGGTTGAGGTTTGTGTTGAATTTTTTTGGTGATATCAATGTTTTTTGTTGAACTTGTTTGTATTTTTAAAATTAAGGTTGTTGTTGAATTTGTTGGTGTATTTCAATGTTAAGCTGTTGTTGAATTTTTTGGTGTTTTTCATTGTTGAGGTTGTTGTTGAATTTGTTGGTGATTTTCATTTTGGAGATTGTTGAAGTTGTTGGTGTTTTCCATTGTTGAGGTTGTTGTTGAATTTGTTGGTGTTATTAATTTTTTGTTGAACTTGTATGTATTTTTAGAAGTTAAGGTTGTTGTTGAATTTGTTGGTGTCTTTCAATATTGAGATTGTTGTTGAATTTGTTGGTGTTTTTCAACGTTGAAGTTGTTGTTGAATTTGTTGATGTTATCATTGTTATTTTTTGAAAATTTATTGTATTTTTGAAAGTTGAGCTTGTTGTTGAATTTTTTGGTGCTGTTCATTGTTGAGGTTGTTGTTGAATTTGTTTGTGTTTTCATTGTTGAGGTTGTTGTTGAATTTGTTGGTGTCTTTCAATATTGAGGTTGTTGTTGAATTTGTTGGTGTTTTTCAACGTTTTAAGTTGTTGCTGAATTTGTTGGTGTTATCTATGTTATTTTTCGAACATTTTTGTACATTTAAACGTTGAGGTTGTTGTTGAATTATTTGGTGTTATCAATGTTTTTTTTGAACTTTTTCTATTTTTTTAATTTTGAGGTTGTTGTTGAATTTGTTGCTGATTTTCAATGTTGACGTTGTTTTTGAACTTGTTGGTATCTTTCAATATTGAGGATATTGTTGAATTTGCTGGTGGTTTTCAATGTTGAGGTTGTTGTTGAATTTGTTGGTATTTTTCATTGTTAAGCTTGTTGTTGAATTTGTTGCTGCTTTTCAATGTTGAGGTTGTTGTTGAAAGTTGATGTTTTTCATTGTTGAGGTTTTTGCTCAATTTGTTGGTGTTTTTCATTGTTGAGGTTGTTGAAGTTGTTGGTGTTTTTCAATATTGAGTTTGTTGTTGAATTTGTTGGTGTTTTTCATTGTTGAGGTTGTTGAAGTTGTTGGTGTTTTTCAATATTGAGTTTGTTGTTGAATTTGTTGGTCTTTTTCATTGTTGAGGTAGTTGTTGAATTTGTTGGTGTTTTCAATGTTTTTTGTTGAACTTGTTTGTATTTTTAAAAGTTAAGGTTGTTGTTGAATTATTTGGTGTTTTTCAATGTTGAGGTTGTTGTTGAATTTGTTGGTGTCTTTCAATATTGAGGTTGTTGCTGAATTTGTTGGTGTTTTTCAATTTTAAGGTTTTTGTTGAATTTGTTGGTGTTTTTCATTGTTGAGGTTCTAGTTGAATTTGTTGGTGTTTTTCAACGTGGAAGTTGTTGTTGAATTTGTTGATGTTATCAATGTTATTTTTTGAAAATTTATTGAATTTTTGAAAGTTGAGCTTGTTGTTGAATTTGTTGGTGTTTTTCGTTGTTGAGGTTTTTGAATTTGTTTGTGTTATCCATGTTTTTTATGAACTTTTTCTCTTCTTTTAAAAGTTGAGTTTGTTGTTGGATTTGATGTTGATTTTCAACATTGAGTTTGCGTTGAATTTGTTGGTGTTACCAATGTTATTTTTTGAACTTTTTCGTAGTTTTCAATGTTGAGGTTGTTGTTGAATTTGTTGGTGTTATCAATGTTTTTTTTAAACTATTTCTCTTCTTGTAAAAGTTGAGGTTGTTGTTGAATATGTTGGTGTTTTTCATTTTTGCGGTTGTAGAATTTTTCGGTGTCTTTCATTGTTTAGTTTTTTGAAGGTGTTGGTGTTTTTCAATGTTGAGGTTGTTGTTGAATTTGTTGGTGTTTTTTTACTGTTGAGGTTGTTGTTGAATTTGTTAGTGTTATCAATGTTTTTTGTTGAACTTGTTTTTTTTAAAAGTTAAGGTTATGTAGAATTTGTTGGTGTTTTTCAATGTTGAGGTTGTTTAATTTGTTGGTGAATTTCAACATCGAGGTTGTTGTTGAATTTGTTGGTTTTATCAATGTTCGTTTTTGAACTTTTTCTCTTCTTTTAAAAGTTGAGGCTGTTGTTGAATTTGTTGGTGTTTTTCAATGTTGAGCTTGTTGTTGACTTTGTTGCTTGTCTTCAATGCTGAGGTTGTTTTTGAATTTGTTGTTGATTTTCAATATCGTGGTTGTTGTTGAATTTGTTGGTGTTATCAATGTTATTTTTTGAACTTCTTTGTATTTTTCAATGTTGTGGTTGTTGTTGAATTTGTTTGTGTTATCAATGTTATTTTTCAAACTTTATTTGTATTTTTCAATGTTGAGGTTGTTGTTGAAATTGTTGGCGTTATCAATGTTTTTTTTGAACTTTTTCTCTTCTTTTAAAAGTTAAGGTTGTTGTTGAACTTGTTGGTATTTTTCATTGTTGTGGTTGTTTAATTTTTTGGTGTTTTTCATTGTTGAGGTTGTTGAATTTGTTGGTATTTTTCAATGTTGAGGTTGTTGTTGAATTTGTTGATGATTTTCAATATTGAGGTTCTGTTCGAATTTGTTGGCGTTGTTCAATGTTGAGGTTGTTGTTGAATTTGTGGGTATTTTTCAATGTTGCGGTTGTTGTTGAATTTTTTGGTGTTTTTCATTGTTGAGGTTGTAGTTGAATTTGTTGGTTTTTTTCATTGTTGAGGTTGTTGTTGAATTTGTTTGTGATTTTCAATATTGAGGTTCTGGTCGAATTTGTTGGCTTTGTTCAATGTTGACGTTGTTGTTGAATTTGTTGGTGTTATCAATGTTTTATTTGAAGTCTTTCTCTTCTTTTAAAAGTTGAGGTTGTTGTGGTATTTGTTGGTGTTTTTCAATGTTGAGGTTGTTGTTGAATTTGTTGGTGTTTTGCAATGTTGAGGTTGTTGTTGAATTTGTTGGTGTCTTTCAATATTGAGGTTCTTGTTGAATATGTTGGTGTTTTTCAATGTTGAGGTTGTTGTTGAATTTGTTGGTGACTTTCATTTTTGAGATTGTTGTTCAATTTGTTGACGTTTTAAAATGTTGAGGTTGTTGTTGAATTTGCTGGTGTTATCAATGTTTTTTTTGATCTTTTTCTCTTCTTTTAAAAGTTGAGGTTGTTGTTGAATTTGTTGGTGTTTTTCAATATTGAGCTTGTTGTTGAATTTGTAGGTTTTTTTCAATGTTGAGTTTTTTGTTGAATTTGTTGGTGTTTTTCCATGTTGAGGTTGTTGTTGATTTTCAATATTGAGTTTGTTGTTGAATTTTTTGGTGTTATAAATGTTATTTTTTGAAATTCTTTGTAGTTTTCAATGTTGAGGTAGTTTTTGAATTTGTTGGTGTTTTTCAATGTTGAGGTTGTTCAATTTGTTGGTGATTTTCAATATTGAGGTTGTTTTTGAATTTGTTGGTTTTATCAATGTTCGTTTTTGAATTTTTTCTCTTCTTTTAAAAGTTGAGGTTGTTGATGAATTTGTTGGTGTTTTTCAATGTTGAGCTTGTTATTGAATTTTTTGCTTGTCTTCAATGTTGAGGTTGTTGTTGAATTTGTTGTTGATTTTCAATAACGAGTTTGTTGTTGAATTTGTTGGTGTTATCAATGTTATTTTTTGAACTTTTTTGTATTCTTCAATGTTGAGGTTGTTGTTGAATTTGTTGGTGTTTTTCATTGTTGTGTTTGTTTAATTTTTTGGTGTTTTTCATTGTTGAGGTGTTTGAAGTTGTTGGTGTTTTTCCATGTTGAGGTTGTTGTTGAATTTGTGGGTGTTTTTCAATGTTGAGGTTGTCGTTGAATTTGTCGGTTTTTTTCATTGATGAGGTTGTTGTTGAATTTGTTAGTGACTTTCAATATTGAGGTTCTGGTCGAATTGGTTGGCGTTGTTCAATGTTGAGGTTGTTGTTGAATTTGCTGTTGTTATCAATGTTTTATTTGAAGTTTTTCTCTTCTTTTAAAAGTTGAGGTTGTTGTTGAATTTGTTGGTGTTTTGCAATGTTGAGGTTGTTGTTGAATTTTTTGGTGTCCTTCAATATTGAGGTTGTTGTTGAATCTGTTGGTTTTTTTCAATATTGAGATTGTTGTTGAATTTGTTGGCATCTTAAAATGTTGAGGTTGTTGTTGAATTTGTTGGTGTTATCAATGTTTTTTTTGATCTTTTTCTCTTCTTTTAAAAGTTGAGGTTGTTGTTGAATTTGTTTGTGTTTTTCAATATTGAGGTTGTTGTTGAATTTGTTTGTGAATTTCAATATTGAGGTTGTTGTTGAATTTGTTGGCGTTTTAACATGTTGAGGTTGTTGTTGAATTTGTTGGTGTTATCAATTTTTTTCTTGAACTTTTTCTCTTTTTTTAAAGTTGAGGTTTTTGTTGAATTTGTTTGTGTTTTTCAATGTTGGGGTTGTTTTTGAATTTGTTGGTGTCTTTCAATATTGAGGTTGTTGCTGAATTTGTTGGTGTTTTTCAATTTTAAGGTTGTTGTTGAATTTGTTGGTGTTTTTCATTGTTGAGGTTCTAGTTGAATTTGTTGGTGTTTTTCAACGTGGAAGTTGTTGTTGAATTTGTTGATGTTATCAATGTTATTTTTTGAAATTTTTTGAATTTTTGAAAGTTGAGCTTGTTGTTGAATTTTTTGGTTTTTTTCAATGTTGAGGTTGTTGAAATTGTTGGTGTTTTTCATTGTTGAGGTTTTTGAATTTGTTTGTGTTATCCATGTTTTTTATGAACTTTTTCTCTTCTTTTAAAAGTTGAGTTTGTTGTTGAATTTGATGTTGATTTTCAACATTGAGTTTGCGTTGAATTTGTTGGTGTTACCAATGTTATTTTTTGAACTTTTTCGTAGTTTTCAATGTTGAGGTTGTTGTTGAATTTGTTGGTGTTATCAATGTTTTTTTTAAACTATTTCTCTTCTTGTAAAAGTTGAGGTTGTTGTTGAATATGTTGGTATTTTTCATTTTTGCGGTTGTAGAATTTTTCGGTGTCTTTCATTGTTTAGTTTTTTGAAGGTGTTGGTGTTTTTCAATGTTGAGGTTGTTGTTGAATTTGTTGGTGTTTTTTACTGTTGAGGTTGTTGTTGAATTTGTTAGTGTTATCAATGTTTTTTGTTGAACTTGTTTTTTTTAAAAGTTAAGGTTGTTGTAGAATTTGTTGGTGTTTTTCAATGTTGAGCTTGTTGTTGACTTTGTTGCTTGTTTTGAATGTTGAGGTTGTTGTTGAATTTGTTGTAGATTTTCAATATCGTGGTTGTTGTTGAATTTGTTTGTGTTATCAATGTTATTTTTTGAACTTCTTTGTATTTTTCAATGTTGTGGTTGTTGTTGAATTTGTTTGTGTTATCAATGTTATTTTTCAAACTTTTTTTGTATTTTTCAATGTTGAGGTTGTTGTTGAAATTGTTGGTGTTATCCATGTTTTTTTTGAACTTTTTTCTCTTCTTTTAAAAGTTAAGGTTGTTGTTGAACTTGTTGGTATTTTTCATTGTTGTGGTTGTTTAATTTTTTGGTGTTTTTCATTGTTGAGGTTGTTGTTGAGTTTTTTGGTGTTTTTCATTGTTGAGGTTGTTGTTGAATTTGTTAGTGACTTTCAATATTGAGGATCTGGTCGAATTTGTTGGCGTTGTTCAATGTTGAGGTTGTTGTTGAATTTGTCGGTGTTTTTCAATGTTGCGGTTGTTGTTGAATTTTTTGGTATTTTTCATTGTTGAGGTTGTACTTGAATTTGTTGGATTTTTTCATTGTTGAAGTTGTTGTTGAATTTGTTGGTGATTTTCAATATTGAGGTTCTGGTCGAACTTGTTGGCGTTGTTCAATGTTGACGTTGTTGTTGAATTTGTTGTTATTATCAATGTTTTATTTGAATTTTTTCTCTTCTTTTAAAAGTTGAGGTTGTTGTTGAATTTGTTGGTGTTTTGCAATGTTGAGGTTGTTGTTGAATTTTTTGGTGTCTTTCAATATTGAGGTTGTTGTTGAATCTGTTGGTGTTTTTCAATATTGAGATTGTTGTTGAATTTGTTGGTATCTTTCAATATTGAGGTTGTTATTGAATTTGTTGGCGTCTTTCAATCTTGAGGTTGTTGTTGAATTTGTTGGTGTTATCAATGTTTTTTTTGAACTTTGTCTCTTTTTTTAAAGTTGAGGTTGTTGTTGAATTTGTTTGTGTTTTTCAATGTTGCGGTTGTTGTTGAATTTTTTGGTATTTTTCATTGTTGAGGTTGTAGTTGAATTTGTTGGATTTTTTCATTGTTGAAGTTGTTGTTGAATTTGTTGGTGATTTTCAATATTGAGGTTCTGGTCGAACTTGTTGGCGTTGTTCAATGTTGACGTTGTTGTTGAATTTGTTGTTATTATCAATGTTTTATTTGAATTTTTTCTCTTCTTTTAAAAGTTGAGGTTGTTGTTGAATTTGTTGGTGTTTTGCAATGTTGAGGTTGTTGTTGAATTTTTTGGTGTCTTTCAATATTGAGGTTGTTGTTGAATCTGTTGGTGTTTTTCAATATTGAGATTGTTGTTGAATTTGTTGGTATCTTTCAATATTGAGGTTGTTATTGAATTTGTTGGCGTCTTTCAATCTTGAGGTTGTTGTTCAATTTGTTGGTGTTATCAATGTTTTTTTTGAACTTTGTCTCTTTTTTTAAAGTTGAGGTTGTTGTTGAATTTGTTTGTGTTTTTCATTGTTGAGGTTGTTGTTGAATTTGTTTGTGTTAGCAATTTTTTTTTGAACTTTTTCTCTTCTTTTAAAAGTTGAGGTTGTTGAATTTGTTGGTGTTTTTCAATATTGAGCTTGTTGTTGAATTTGTTCGGTTTTATCAATGTCATTTTTTGAAATTCTTTGTAGTTTTCAATGTTGAGGTTGTTGTTGAATTTTTTGGTGTTTTTCATTGTTGAGGTTGTTGAAGTTGTTGGTGTTTTTCAATATTGAGTTTGTTGTTGAATTTGTTGGTGTTTTTCATTGTTGAGTTAGTTGTAGAATTTGTTGATGTTTTCAATGTTTTTTGTTGAACTTGTTTGTATTTTTAAAAGTTAAGGTTGTTGTTGAATTTGTTGGTGTTTTTCAATGTTGAGGTTGTTGTTGAATTTGTTGGTGTCTTTCAATATTGATTTTCTGGTTGAATTTTTTGGCGTTTTTCAATGTTGAGGTGGTTGTTTGAATTTGTTGCGGTTATCAATGTTATTTTTTGAACATTTATTCTTTTTTGAATGTT
The DNA here is from genome assembly GCF_964194155.1 of Cetorhinus maximus. Classification (NCBI taxonomy): domain Eukaryota; kingdom Metazoa; phylum Chordata; class Chondrichthyes; order Lamniformes; family Cetorhinidae; genus Cetorhinus; species Cetorhinus maximus. Next base: position 22,883 of record NW_027598295.1, on the reverse strand, counting down.
GAGCTTGTTGTTGAATGTGTTGGTTTTTTTCAATGTTGAGATTGTTGTTGATTTTGTTGGTGTTTTTCAATGTTGAGGTTGTTGTTGAATTTGTCGGTGTCTTTCAATGTTGTGGTTGTTGTTGAATTTGTTTGTGTTTTTTCAATGTTGAGGTTGTTGTTGAATTTGTTGGTGTTATCAATGTTATTTTTTGAAATTCTTTGTAGTTTTCAATGTTGAGGTAGTTGTTGAATTTGTTGCTGTTATCAATGATATTCTTTGAACTTTTTAGTATTTTTCATTGTAGAGTTTATAGTTGAATTTGTTGGTTTTTTTCAATGTTTAGGTTGTTGTTGAATTTGTTGGCGTTTTAACATGTTGAGGTTGTTGTTGAATTTGTTGGTGTTATCAATGTTTTTTTTGAACTTTTTCACTTCTTTTTAAACTTGAGGTTGTTGTTGAATTTGTTGGTGTTTTTCAATGTTGAGGTTGATGTTGAATTTTTTGGTGACGTTCAATATTGAGGTTATTGTTGAATTTGTTTGGCGTTTCTCAATGTTGAGGTTGTTGTTGAAATTGTTGGTGATTTTCAATATTGATGATGTTGAATTTGTTGGTGATTTTTAATGTTGAGGTTGTTGTTGAAATTGCTGGTGTCCTTCAATATTGAGGTTGTTGTTGAATTTGTTGGTGCTTTTCATTGTTGAGGTTGTTGTTGAATTTGTTGGTGTTTTTCAATGTTGCAGTTGTTGTTGAATGTTTTGGTGTTCTTCTTTGTTGAGGTTGTTCTTGAATTTATTGTTCTTTTTCATTGTTGAGGTTGTTGTTGAATTTATTGGTATTTTTGAATGTTGAGGTTGTTGTTGCATTTGTTGGTGTTTTTCAATGTTGAGGTTGTTGTTGAATTTGTTGGTGTTATCAATGTTATTTTTTGAAATTCTTTGTAGTTTTCAATGTTGAGGTAGTTGTTGAATTTGTTGCTGTTATCAATGATATTCTTTGAACTTTTTAGTATTTTTCATTGTAGAGTTTATAGTTGAATTTGTTGGTTTTTTTCAATGTTTAGGTTGTTGTTGAATTTGTTGGCGTTTAAACATGTTGAGGTTGTTGTTGAATTTGTTGGTGTTATCAATGTTTTTTTTGAACTTTTTCACTTCTTTTTAAAGTTGAGGTTGTTGTTGAATTTGTTGGTGTTTTTCAATGTTGAGGTTGTTGTTGAATTTGTTGGTGACGTTCAATATTGAGGTTATTGTTGAATTTGTTTGGCATTTCTCAATGTTGAGGTTGTTGTTGAAATTGTTGGTGATTTTCAATATTGATGATGTTGAATTTGTTGGTGCTTTTCATTGTTGAGGTTGTTGTTGAATTTGTTGGTGTTTTTCAATGTTGCAGTTGTTGTTGAATGTTTTGGTGTTCTTCTTTGTTGAGGTTGTTGTTGAATTTATTGTTCTTTTTCATTGTTGAGGTTGTTGTTGAATTTATTGGTATTTTTGAATGTTGAGGTTGTTGTTGCATTTGTTGGTGTTTTTCAATGTTGAGGTTGTTGTTGAATTTGTTGGTGTTTTTCATTGTTGATGTTGTAGTTGAATTTGTTGGTGTTTTTCAATGTTGAGGTGGTTGTTTGAATTTGTTGCAGTTATCAATGTTATTTTTTGATCATTTATTCTTTTTTGAATGTTGAGCTTGTTGTTGAATGTGTTGGTTTTTTTCAATGTTGAGATTGTTGTTGATTTTGTTGGTGTTTTTCATTGTTGAGGTTGTTGAAGTTGTTGGTGTTTTTCAATGTTGAGGTTGTTGTTGAATTTGTTGGTGTTTCTCATTGTTGAGGTTGTTGTTGAATATGATGGTGTTTTTCATTTTTGAGGTAGTAGTTGAATTTGTTGTTTTTTTTCAATGTTGAGGTTGTTGCTTAATTTGTTGGTGATTTTCAATATTGAGGTTCTTGTTGAATTTTTTGGTGTTTTTCAATGTTGAGGTTGTTGTTGAATTTGTTGGTTATTTTCAATATTGAATTTGTTGAATTTGTTGGGTGATTTTCAATATTGAGGTTGTTGTTGAATTTCTTGGTGTTATCAATGTTTTTTTTGAAATTTTTCTCTTCTTTTGAAAGTTGAGGTTGTTGTTGAAATTGTTGGTGTTTTTCAATGTTGATGTTGTTATTGAATTTGTTGTTGATTTTGAAAGTTGAGGTTGTTGTTGAATTTGTTTGTGTTTTTCAATATTGATGTTATTGAATTTGTTGGTGATTTTGAATGTTGAGGTTGTTGTTGAATTTGTTGATGTCTTTCAATATTGAGGTTGTTGTTGAATTTGTTGGTCTTTTACATTGTTGAGGTTGATGTTGAATTTGTAGATTTTTTTCAATATTGAATTTGTTGTTGAATTTGTTGGTGTTATCAATGTTTTGTTTTGAAATTTTTTGTAGATTTCAATGTTGAGGTTGTTGTTGAATTGGTTGGTGTTATCAATGTTTTTTTTGAACTTTTTCTCTTCTTTTAAAAATTGAGGTTGGTGTTGAATTTCTTGGTGATATCAATGTTTTTTCTGAAATTTTTCTCTTCTTTTAAAAGTTGAGGTTGTTGTTCAAATTGTTCGTATTTTTCAATGTTGCGGTTGTGAATTATTTGGTGTTTTTAATTGTTGAGGTTGTTGAAGTTGTTGGTGTTTTTCAATGTTGTGCTTGTTGTTCAATTTATTGGTGTTTTTCATTGTTGAGGTTGTTGTTGAAATTGTTGGTGTTATCAATGTTTTTTGTTGAACGTGTTTGTATTTTTAAATTTAAGGTTGAAGTCGAATTTGTTGGTGATTTTCAATATTCAGGTTGTTGTTGAATTTGTTGGTGTTATCAATGTTATTTTTTGAACTTTTTGTATTTTTGAAAGTTGAAATTGTTGTTGAATTTGTTGGTGTTTTTCAACGTTGAGGTTGTTTTTAAATTTGTTGGTGATTTTCAATATTGAGTTTGTTTTTGAATTTGTTGCTGTTATCAATGTTATTTTTTGAACTATTTTGTATTTTACAACGTTGAGGTTGTTCTTGATGTTTTTGGTGTTATCAATGTTATTGTTTTAACTTTTTTGTATTTTTCAATGTTGAGGTTGTTGTTGAATTTGTTGGTTATTTTCAATATTGAAGTTGTTGAATTTGTTTGGTGATTTTCAATGTTGAGGTTGTTGAATTTGTTGGTGTTTTTCATTGTTGTGGTGGTTGTTGAATTTGTTGGTTTTATCCAATGTGGAGGTTGTTGTTGAGTTTGTTGGTTATTTTCAATATTGAAGTTGTTGAATTTGTTGGGTGATTTTCAATGTTGAGGTTGTTGTTGAATTTGTTAGTGTCTTTCAATATTGAGGTTGTTGTTGAATTTGTTGGTGTTTTTCAGTGTTGACGTTGTTGTTGAATTTGTTGGTGACTTTCAATATTGAGGTTGTTGTTGAATTTGTTGACGATTTTCAATGTTGATGTTGTTTTTGAATTTGTTGGTGTTATCAATGTTTTTTTTGAAATTTTTCTCTTCTTTTATAAGTTGAGGTTGTTCTTGAATTTGTTGGTGTTTTTCAATGTTGAGGTTGTTGTTGAATTTGTTGGTGATTTTCAATATTGAGGTTGTTGTTGAATTTGTTGGCGTTTTTCAATGTTGAGGTTGTTGTTGAATTTGTGTGTGATTTTCAATATTGATGTTGTTGCATTTGTTGGTGATTTTCAATGTTGTGTTTGTAGTTGAATTTGTTGCTGCTTTTCATTGTTGAATTTGTTGCAGTTGTTGGTATTTTTCAATGTTGCGGTTGTTGAATTTTTGATGTTTTTCATTGTTGAGGTTATGAAGTTGTTGGTGTTTTTCAATGTTGAGGTTGTTGTTCAATTTGTTGTTGTTTTTCAATGTTGAGGTTGTTGTTGAAATTGTTGGTGTGAACAGTGATTTTTGTTGAACTTGTTTGTACTTTTAAAAGTTAAGGTTGTTGTTGAATTTGTTGGTGTTTTTCAATGTTGAGGTTGTTCGATTTGTTGGTGTTTTTCAATGTTGAGGTTGTTGTTGAATTTGTTTCTGTTTTTCAATGTTGAGGTTGTGGTTGAATTTGTTGCTGCTTTTCATTGTAGAGGTTATAGTTGAATTTGTTAGTCTGTGTCATTGTTGAGGTTGTAGACGAATTTGTTGGTGTTTTTCATTGTTGAGGTTGGTGTTGAATTTGTTGGTATTTTTCAATGTTGCGGTTGTTGAATTTGTGGTCTTTTTCATAGTTGAGGCTGTTGAAGTTGTTGGTGTTATCAATGATTTTTGTTGAACTTGTTTGTATTGTTAAATGCTAAGTTTGTTGTTGAATTTGTTGGTGTTTTTCAATGTTGTGGTTGTTCAATTTTTTGGTATTTTTCAAAGTTGATGCTGTTGTTGAATTTGTTGGTGATTTTCAATATTGAGGATGTTGTTAAATTTGTTGGTGTTTTTCACTGTTGAGGTTGTTGTTGAATTTGTTGCTGCTTTTCAATGTTGAGGTTGTAGTGGAATTTGTTTGGTGTTTTTCATTGTTGAGGTTGTTGTTGAATTTGTTGCTGTTATCAATGTTATTTTTTGAACATCTATTGTACTTTTGAAAGTTGAGATTGTTGTTGAATTTGTGGGTGTTTTTCAATGTTGAGGTTGTTGTTGAAATTGTTGGCGTTTTTAAATGTTGATTTTGTTGAATTTGTTGGTGATTTTCAATATTGAGGTTGTTATTGAATTTGTTGGTGTTAGCAATGTTATTTTTTGAACTATTTTTATTTTTGAAAGTTGAGATTGTTGTTGACTTTGTTGATTTTTTTCAATGTTGAGGTTGTTGTTGAATTTTTTGGTGTTTTTCAATGTTGAGGCTGTTCTTGAATTTGTTGGTGATTTTCATTGTTGAGGTTTTTGTTGAATTTGTTGGTGTTATCAATGTTTTTTTTGAACTTTTTCTCATTTAAAAGTTGAGGTTGTTGTTGAATTTGTTGGTGTTTTTCAACGTTGAGCTTGTTGTTGAATTTGATGGCTTTTTCAATGTTGAGGTTGTTGTTGAATTTGTGGATGATTTTCAATGTTGAGGTTGTTGTTGAATTTGTTGTTAATTTTCAATATTGAGTTTGCTGTTGAATTTGTTATCTATGTTATTTTTTGAACTTTTTTGTATTTTGCAATGTTGAGGTTATTGTTGAAATTGTTGGTGTTATTAATGTTATTTTTTGAACTTATTTGTATTTTTCAATGTTGCGGTTGCTGATTTTTCTGGTGTTTTTCATTGTTGAGGTTGTTGAACTTGTTGGTGTTTTTCAATGTTCAGGTTGATGTTGAATTTGTTGGTGTTTTTCAACATTGTGCTTGTTGTTAAATTTGTTGGTTTTTTCAATGTTGATGTTGTTGTTGAATTTGTTGATGCTTTTCAATGTTGAGGTTGTTGTTGAATTTGTTGGTGTTATCAATGTTAGTTTTTCAACTTTTTTGTATTTTTCTTGTTGCGGCTGTTGATTTTTCTGGTGTTTTTCATTGTTGAGGTTGTTGAAGTTGTTGGTGTTTTTCAATGTTCAGGTTGTTGTTGAATTTTTTGTTGTTTTACATAGTTGAGGTTGTAGTTGAATTTGTTGGTTTTTTCAATGTTGAAGATGAATTTGAATTTGTTTGGTGATTTTCAATGTTGAGGTTGTTGTTGAATTTGTTGGTGTCTTTCAATATTGAGGTTGTTGTTGAATTTGCTGGTGTTTTTCAATGTTCATGTTGTTGTTGAATTTGTTGGTGACTTTCAATATTGAGGTTGTTGTTGAATTTGTAGGCGTTTTTCAATGTTGAAGTTGTTGTTGAAGTTGTTGATGTTATCAGTGTTTTTTTGAACTTTTTCTCTTCTTTTAAAGTTGAGGTTGTTGTTGAATTTGTTAGTGATTTTCAATATTGTGGTTGTTGTTGAATTTGTTGGCGTTTTACAGTGTTGAGGTTGTTGTTGAATTTGTTAGTGATTTTCAATATGGATGTTGTTGAATTTGTTGGTAATTTTGAATGTTGAGGTTGTTCTTGAATTTGTTGATGTCTTTCAATATTGAGGTTGTTATTGAATTGGTTGGTATTTTTGAATGTTGAGGTTGTTGTTGAATTTGTTGGTGTTTTCATTGTTGAGTTTGTATTTGAATTTGTTGGTATTTTTCAATGTTGATGTTATTGTTGAATTTGTTGCTGTTATCAATGTTATTTTTTGAACATTTATTGTATTTTTGAAAGTTGAGCTTTCTGTTGAATTTGTTGGTTTTTATTCAATGTTGAGATTTTTGTTGAATTTGTCGGTGTTTTTCAATGTTGAGGTTGTTATTGAATTTGTTGGTGTCTTTCAATATTGAGGTTGTTGTTGAATTTGTTGGCGTTTTTCAAAGTTGAGGTTGTTGTTGAATTTGTTGGTGTTATCAATGTTTTATTTGAAATTTTTCTCTTCTTTTATAATTTGAGGTTGTTGTTGAATTTGTTGGTGTTTTTCAATGTTGAGGTTGTTGAAGTTGTTGGTCTTTTTCAATGTTGAGGTTGTTGTTCAATTTGTTCGTGTTATTCATTGTTGAGGTTGTTGTTGAAATTGTTGGTGTTGTCAATGATTTTTGTTGAACTTGATTGTATTTTTAAAAGTCAAGGTTGTTGTTGAATTTGTTGGTGTTTTTCATTGTTGATGTTGTAGTTGAATTTGTTGGTGTTTTTCAATGTTGAGGTGGTTGTTTGAATTTGTTGCGGTTATCAATGTTATTTTTTGAACATTTATTCTTTTTTGAATGTTGAGCTTGTTGTTGAATGTGTTGGTTTTTTTCAATGTTGAGATTGTTGTTGATTTTGTTGGTGTTTTTCAATGTTGAGGTTGTTGTTGAATTTGTCGGTGTCTTTCAATGTTGTGGTTGTTGTTGAATTTGTTTGTGTTTTTTCAATGTTGAGGTTGTTGTTGAATTTGTTGGTGTTATCAATGTTATTTTTTGAAATTCTTTGTAGTTTTCAATGTTGAGGTAGTTGTTGAATTTGTTGCTGTTATCAATGATATTCTTTGAACTTTTTAGTATTTTTCATTGTAGAGTTTATAGTTGAATTTGTTGGTTTTTTTCAATGTTTAGGTTGTTGTTGAATTTGTTGGCGTTTTAACATGTTGAGGTTGTTGTTGAATTTGTTGGTGTTATCAATGTTTTTTTTGAACTTTTTCACTTCTTTTTAAAGTTGAGGTTGTTGTTGAATTTGTTGGTGTTTTTCAATGTTGAGGTTGTTGTTGAATTTTTTGGTGACGTTCAATATTGAGGTTATTGTTGAATTTGTTTGGCGTTTCTCAATGTTGAGGTTGTTGTTGAAATTGTTGGTGATTTTCAATATTGATGATGTTGAATTTGTTGGTGCTTTTCATTGTTGAGGTTGTTGTTGAATTTGTTGGTGTTTTTCAATGTTGCAGTTGTTGTTGAATGTTTTGGTGTTCTTCCTTGTTGAGGTTGTTGTTGAATTTATTGTTCTTTTTCATTGTTGAGGTTGTTGTTGAATTTATTGGTATTTTTGAATGTTGAGGTTGTTGTTGCATTTGTTGGTGTTTTTCAATGTTGAGGTTGTTGTTGAATTTGTTGGTGTTTTTCATTGTTGATGTTGTAGTTGAATTTGTTGGTGTTTTTCAATGTTGAGGTGGTTGTTTGAATTTGTTGCGGTTATCAATGTTATTTTTTGATCATTTATTCTTTTTTGAATGTTGAGCTTGTTGTTGAATGTGTTGGTTTTTTTCAATGTTGAGATTGTTGTTGATTTTGTTGGTGTTTTTCATTGTTGAGGTTGTTGAAGTTGTTGGTGTTTTTCAATGTTGAGGTTGTTGTTGAATTTGTTGGTGTTTCTCATTGTTGAGGTTGTTGCTGAATATGATGGTGTTTTTCATTTTTGAGGTAGTAGTTGAATTTGTTGTTTTTTTTCAATGTTGAGGTTGTTGCTTAATTTGTTGGTGATTTTCAATATTGAGGTTCTTGTTGAATTTTTTGGTGTTTTTCAATGTTGAGGTTGTTGTTGAATTTGTTGGTTATTTTCAATATTGAATTTGTTGAATTTGTTGGGTGATTTTCAATATTGAGGTTGTTGTTGAATTTCTTGGTGTTATCAATGTTTTTTTTGAAATTTTTCTCTTCTTTTGAAAGTTGAGGTTGTTGTTGAATTTGTTTGTGTTTTTCAATATTGATGTTATTGAATTTGTTGTTGATTTTGAATGTTGAGGTTGTTGTTGAATTTGTTGATGTCTTTCAATATTGAGGTTGTTGTTGAATTTGTTGGTCTTTTACATTGTTGAGGTTGATGTTGAATTTGTAGATTTTTTTCAATATTGAATTTGTTGTTGAATTTGTTGGTGTTATCAATGTTTTGTTTTGAAATTTTTTGTAGTTTTCAATGTTGAGGTTGTTGTTGAATTGGTTGGTGTTATCAATGTTTTTTTTGAACTTTTTCTCTTCTTTTAAAAATTGAGGTTGGTGTTGAATTTCTTGGTGATATCAATGTTTTTTTTGAAATTTTTCTCTTCTTTTAAAAGTTGAGGTTGTTGTTCAAATTGTTCGTATTTTTCAATGTTGCGGTTGTTGAATTATTTGGTGTTTTTAATTGTTGAGGTTGTTGAAGTTGTTGGTGTTTTTCAATGTTGTGCTTGTTGTTCAATTTATTGGTGTTTTTCATTGTTGAGGTTGTTGTTGAAATTGTTGGTGTTATCAATGTTTTTTGTTGAACGTGTTTGTATTTTTAAATTTAAGGTTGAAGTCGAATTTGTTGGTGATTTTCAATATTCAGGTTGTTGTTGAATTTGTTGGTGTTATCAATGTTATTTTTTGAACTTTTTGTATTTTTGAAAGTTGAAATTGTTGTTGAATTTGTTGGTGTTTTTCAACGTTGAGGTTGTTTTTAAATTTGTTGGTGATTTTCAATATTGAGTTTGTTTTGAATTTGTTGGTGTTATCAATGTTATTTTTTGAACTTTTTTGTATTTTTCAACGTTGAGGTTGTTCTTGATGTTTTTGGTGTTATCAATGTTATTGTTTTAACTTTTTTGTATTTTTCAATGTTGAGGTTGTTGTTGAATTTGTTGGTGTTATCCATGTATTTTTTGAAATTTTTCTCTTCCTTTATAAGTTGAAGTTGTTGTTGAATTTATTGGTATTTTTCAATGTTGCGATTGTTGAATATTTTGGTGTTTTTCATTGCTGAATTTGTTGCAGTTGTTGGTGTTTTACAATGTTGAGGTTGTTGAATTTGTTGGTGTTTTTCATTGTTGTGGTGGTTGTTGAATTTGTTGGTTTTATCCAATGTTGAGGTTGTTGTTGAACTTGTTGGTGATTTTCAATATTGAGGTTGTTGTTGAATTTGTTGGTGTTTTTCAATGTTGATGTTGTTGTTGAATTTGTTGGTGACTTTCAATATTGAGGTTGTTGTTGAATATGTTGACGATTTTCAATGTTGATGTTGTTGTTGAATTTGTTGGTGTTATCAATGTTTTTTTTGAAATGTTTCTCTTCTTTTATAAGTTGAGGTTGTTGTTGAATTTGTTGGTGTTTTTCAATGTTGAGGTTGTTGTTGAATTTGTTGGTGATTTTCAATATTGATGTTGTTGTTGAATTTGTTGTCGTTTTTCAATGTTGAGGTTGTTGTTGAATTTGTGTCTGATTTTCAATATTGATGTTGTTGCATTTGTTGGTGATGTTGAATGTTGTGGGTGTAGTTGAATTTGTTGGTGTTTTTCATTGTTGAGGTTGTTGTTGAAATTGTTGGTGTGAACAGTGATTTTTGTTGAACCTGTTTGTACTTTGAAAAGTTAAGTTTGTTGTTGAATTTGTTGGTGTTTTTCAATGTTGAGGTTGTTCGATCTGTTGGTGTTTTTCAATGTGGAGGTTGTTGTTGAATTTGTTGGTGTTTTTCAATGTTGAGTTTGTGGTTGAATTTGTTGCTGCTTTTCATTGTAGAGGTTGTAGTTGAATTTGTTGGTCTGTGTCATTGTTGAGGTTGCAGTTGAATTTGTTGGTGTTTTTCATTGTTGAGGTTGGTGTTGAATTTGTTGGTGTTTTTCAATGTTGAGGTTGTTGTTCAATTAGTTGGTGTTTTTCATTGTTGAGGTTGTTGTTGAAATTGTTGGTGTGAACAGTGATTTTTGTTGAACTTGTTTGTACTTTTAAAAGTTAAGGTTGTTGTTGAATTTGTTGGTGTTTTTCAATGTTGAGGTTGTTCGATTTGTTGGTGTTTTTCAATGTTGAGGTTGTTGTTGAATTTGTTGGTGTTTTTCAATGTTGAGGTTGTGGTTGAATTTGTTGCTGCTTTTCATTGTAGAGGTTGTAGTTGAATTTGTTGGTCTGTGTCATTGTTGAGGTTGTATTCGAATTTGTTGGTGTTTTTCATTGTTGAGGTTGGTGTTGAATTTGTTGCTGTTATCAATGTTATTTTTTGAACATTTATTGTACTTTTGAAAGATGAGCTTGTTGTTGAATTTGTTGGTGTTTTTCAATGTTGAGGTTGTTGTTGAATTTGTTGGTGTTTATAAATGTTGATTTTGTTGAATTTGTTGGTGATTTTCATTGTTGAGGTTCTAGTTGAATTTGTTGGTTTTTTTCATTGATGAGGTTGTTGTTGAATTTGTTGGTGATTTTCAATATTGAGGTTCTGGTCGAATTTGTTGGCGTTGTTCAATGTTGAGGTTGTTGTTGAATTTGTCGGTGTTTTTCAATGTTGCGGTTGTTGTTGAATTTTTTGGTGTTTTTCATTGTTGAGGTTGTTGTTTGATTTGTTGGTGATTTTCAATTTTGAGGTTCTGGTCGAATTTGTTGACGTTGTTCAATGTTGACGTTGTTGTTGAATTTGTTGTTGTTATCAATGTTTTATTTGAAGTTTTTCTCTTCTTTTAAAAGTTGAGGTTGTTGTTGAATTTGTTGGTGTTTTTCAATGTTGAGATTGTTGTTGAATTTGTTGGTGCTTTGCAATGTTGAGGTTATTGTGAACTTGTTGGTGTCTTTCAATATTGAGGTTTTTCAATGTTGAGGTTGTTGTTAAATTTGTTGGTGACTTTCAATATTGAGATTGTTGTTGAATTTGTTGGCGTTTTAAAATGTTGAGGTTGTTGTTGAATTTGTTGGTGTTATCAATTTTTTTTGATCTTTTTCTCTTTTAAAAGTTGAGGTTGTTGTTGAATTTGTTGGTGTTATCAATGTTATTTATTGAAATTCTTTGTAGTTTTCAATGTTGAGGTAGATGTTGAATTTGTTGCTGTTATCAATGATATTCTTTGAACTTTTTAGTATTTTTCATTGTAGAGTTTATAGTTGAATTTGTTGGTTTTTTTCAATGTTGAGGTTGTTGTTGAAATTGCTGGTGTCCTTCAATATTGAGGTTGTTGTTGAATTTGTTGGTGTTTTTCAATGTTGCAGTTGTTGTTGAATGTTTTGGTGTTCTTCTTTGTTGAGGTTGTTGTTGAATTTTTTGGTATTTTTCATTGTTGAGGTTGTTGTTGAATTTATTGGTATTTTTGAATGTTGAGGTTGTTGTTGAATTTGTTGGTGTTTTTCAATGTTGAGGTTGTTGTTGAATTTGTTGGTGTTTTTCATTGTTAATGTTGTAGTTGAATTTGTTGGTGTTTTTCAATGTTGAGGTGGTTGTTTGAATTTGTTGCGGTTATCAATGTTATTATTTGAACATTTATTCTTTTTTGAATGTTGAGCTTGTTGTTGAATGTGTTGGTTTTTTTCAATGTTGAGATTGTTGTTGATTTTGTTGGTGTTTTTCAATGTTGAGGTTGTTGTTGAATTTGTTGGTGTTTTTCAATGTTGATTTTGTTGAATTTGTTGGTGATTTTCAATGTTGAGGTTGTTGTTGAATTTGTTGGTGTTTTTCAAAGTTGAGGTTGTTGTTGAATTTGTCGGTGTCTTCCAATGTTGTTTTTGTTGAATTTGTTGGTGATTTTCAATGTTGAGGTTGTTGTTGAATTTGTTGGTGTTTTTCAAATTTGAGGTTGTTGTTGAATTTGTCGGTGTCTTCCAATGTTGTGGTTGTTGTTGAATTTGCTGGTGTTATCAATGTTTTTTTTGAACTTTTTCTCTTTTTTTGAAAGTTGAGGTTGTTGTTGAATTCGTTTGTGTTTTTCAATGTTGGGGTTGTTGTTGAATTTGTTGGTGACCTTCAATATTGATAATGTTGAATTTGTTGGTGATTTTGAATGTTGAGGTTGTTGTTGAAGTTGATGGTGTTCTTCAATATTGAGGTTGTTGTTGAATTTGTTGGTGTTATCAATTTTTTTTAGAACTTTTTCTCTTCTTTTAAAAGTTGAGGTTGTTGTTGAATTTGTTGGTATTTTTCAATGTTGTGGTTGTTGTTGAATTTGTTGGTGATTTTCAACATTGAGTTTCTGCTTGAATTTGTTGGCGTTTTTCAATGCTGACGTTGTTGTTGAATTTGGTGGTGTTATGAATGTTTTTTTTAAAGTTTTTCTCTTCTTTTAATTGTTGAGGTTGTTGTTGAATTTGTTGGTCTTTTACATTGTTGAGGTTGATGTTGCATTTGTAGATTTTTTTCAATGTTGAGGTTGTTGTTGAAATTGTTGGTGTTTTTCAATGTTGAGGTTGTGGTTGAATTTATTATTGATTTTCAATATTGAATTTGTTGTTGAATTTGTAGGTGTTATCAATGTTATGTTTTGAAATTTTTTGTAGTTTTCAATGTTGAGGTTGTTGTTGAATTGGTTGTGTTATCAATGTTTTTTTTGAACTTTTTCTCTTCTTTTAAAAATTGAGGTTGGTGTTGAATTTCTTGGTGATATCAATGTTTTTTTTGAAATTTTTCTCTTCTTTTAAAAGTTGAGGTTGTTGTTCAAATTGTTCGTATTTTTCAATGTTGCGGTTGTTGAATTATTTGGTGTTTTTAATTGTTGAGGTTGTTGAAGTTGTTGGTGTTTTTCAATGTTGTGCTTGTTGTTCAATTTATTGGTGTTTTTCATTGTTGAGGTGGTTGTTGAAATTGTTGGTGTTATCAATGTTTTTTGTTGAACTTGTTTGTATTTTTAAAAGTTAAGGTTGAAGTCGAATTTGTTGGTGATTTTCAATATTCAGGTTGTTGTTGAATTTGTTGGTGTTATCAATGTTATTTTTTGAACTTTTTTGTATTTTTCAACGTTGAGGTTGTTCTTGATGTTTTTGGTGTTATCAATTTTATTGTTTTAACTTTTTTGTATTTTTCAATGTTGAGGTTGTTGTTGAATTTGTTGGTGTTATCCTTGTTTTTTTTGAAATTTTTCTCTTCCTTTATAAGTTGAGGTTGTTGTTGAATTTATTGGTATTTTTCAATGTTGCGATTGTTGAATATTTTGGTGTTTTTCATTGCTGAATTTGTTGCAGTTGTTGGTGTTTTTCAATGCTGAGGTTGTTGAATTTGTTGGTGTTTTTCATTGTTGAGGTTGTAGTTGAATTTGTTGGTGTTTTTCAATGTTGAGGTTGTTGTTGAATGTGTTGCTGTTATCAATGTTATTTTTTGAACTTTTTTGTATTTTTCAATGTTGCGGTTGTTTATTTTTCAGGTGTTTTTCATTGTTGAGGTTGCTGAATTTGTTGGTGTTTTTCAATGTTGAGGTTGTTGTTGAATTTGTTGGTGATTTTCAATATTGAGGTTCTTGTTGAATTTATTGGCGTTTTTCAATGTTGAGGTTGTTGTTGAATTTGTTGGGTGATTTTCAATGTTGAGGTTGTTGTTGAATTTGTTCGTGTCTTTCAATATTGAGCTTGTTATTGAATTTGTTGATGTTATCAATGTGTTTTTTTTTTTAACTTTTTCTCTTCTTTTAAATGTTGAGGTTGTTGTTGAATTTATTGGTGTTTTTCAATGTTGAGGTTGTTGTTGAATTTGTTGTCGTTTTACAATGTTGAGGTTATTGTTGAATTTTTTGGTAATGTTTATTATGGATGTTGTTCAATTTGTTGGTGATTTTGAAAGTTGAGGTTGTTGTTTAATTTGTTGATGTCTTTCAATGTTGAGCTTGTTGTTGAATTTGTAGGTTTTTTCAATGTTGAGGTTGTTGTTGAATTTGTTGGTTTTTTTTCAATGTTGAGGTTGTTGTTGAATTTGTTATTGATTTTCAATATTGAGTTTGTTGTTGAATTTGTTGGTGTTATCAATGTTATTTTTTGAACTTTTTTGTATTTTTCAATGTTGAGGTTGTTGTTGAAGTTGTTGGTGATTTTCAATATTGAGGTTTTTGTTGAATTTATTGGCGTTTTTCAATGTTGAGGTTGTTGTAGAATTTGTTGGTGATTTTCAAAATTGAAGTTATTGAATTTGTTGGGTGATTTTCAATGTTGAGGTTGTTGTTGAATTTGTTGGTGTCTTTCAATATTGAGCTTGTTATTGAATTTGCTGGTGTTTTTCAATGTTGATGTTGGTGTTGAATTTGTTGGTGAACTTCAATATTGAGGTTGTTATTGAATTTGCTGGTGTTTTTCAATGTTGATGTTGTTGTTGAATTTGTTGGTGTTTTTCATTGTTGTGGTGGTTGTTGAATTTGTTGGTTTTATCCAATGTTGAGGTTGTTGTTGAACTTGTTGGTGATTTTCAATATTGAGGTTGTTGTTGAATTTGTTGGTGTTTTTCAATGTTGATGTTGTTGTTGAATTTGTTGGTGACCTTCAATATTGAGGTTGTTGTTGAATATGTTGACGATTTTCAATGTTGATGTTGTTGTTGAATTTGTTGGTGTTATCAATGTTTTTTTTGAAATGTTTCTCTTCTTTTATAAGTTGAGGTTGTTGTTGAATTTGTTGGTGTTTTTCAATGTTGAGGTTGTTGTTGAATTTGTTGGTGATTTTCAATATTGATGTTGTTGTTGAATTTGTTGTCGTTTTTCAATGTTGAGGTTGTTGTTGAATTTGTGTGTGATTTTCAATATTGATGTTGTTGCATTTGTTGGTGATGTTGAATGTTGTGGGTGTAGTTGAATTTGTTGGTGTTTTTCATTGTTGAGGTTGTTGTTGAAATTGTTGGTGTGAACAGTGATTTTTGTTGAACCTGTTTGTACTTTGAAAAGTTAAGTTTGTTGTTGAATTTGTTGGTGTTTTTCAATGTTGAGGTTGTTCGATCTGTTGGTGTTTTTCAATGTGGAGGTTGTTGTTGAATTTGTTGGTGTTTTTCAATGTTGAGTTTGTGGTTGAATTTGTTGCTGCTTTTCATTGTAGAGGTTGTAGTTGAATTTGTTGGTCTGTGTCATTGTTGAGGTTGCAGTTGAATTTGTTGGTGTTTTTCATTGTTGAGGTTGGTGTTGAATTTGTTGGTGTTTTTCAATGTTGAGGTTGTTGTTCAATTTGTTGGTGTTTTTCATTGTTGAGGTTGTTGTTGAAATTGTTGGTGTGAACAGTGATTTTTGTTGAACTTGTTTGTACTTTTAAAAGTTAAGGTTGTTGTTGAATTTGTTGGTGTTTTTCAATGTTGAGGTTGTTCGATTTGTTGGTGTTTTTCAATGTTGAGGTTGTTGTTGAATTTGTTGGTGTTTTTCAATGTTGAGGTTGTGGTTGAATTTGTTGCTGCTTTTCATTGTAGAGGTTGTAGTTGAATTTGTTGGTCTGTGTCATTGTTGAGGTTGTATTCGAATTTGTTGGTGTTTTTCATTGTTGAGGTTGGTGTTGAATTTGTTGCTGTTATCAATGTTATTTTTTGAACATTTATTGTACTTTTGAAAGATGAGCTTGTTGTTGAATTTGTTGGTGTTTTTCAATGTTGAGGTTGTTGTTGAATTTGTTGGTGTTTATAAATGTTGATTTTGTTGAATTTGTTGGTGATTTTCATTGTTGAGGTTCTAGTTGAATTTGTTGGTTTTTTTCATTGATGAGGTTGTTGTTGAATTTGTTGGTGATTTTCAATATTGAGGTTCTGGTCGAATTTGTTGGCGTTGTTCAATGTTGAGGTTGTTGTTGAATTTGTCGGTGTTTTTCAATGTTGCGGTTGTTGTTGAATTTTTTGGTGTTTTTCATTGTTGAGGTTGTTGTTTGATTTGTTGGTGATTTTCAATTTTGAGGTTCTGGTCGAATTTGTTGACGTTGTTCAATGTTGACGTTGTTGTTGAATTTGTTGTTGTTATCAATGTTTTATTTGAAGTTTTTCTCTTCTTTTAAAAGTTGAGGTTGTTGTTGAATTTGTTGGTGTTTTTCAATGTTGAGATTGTTGTTGAATTTGTTGGTGCTTTGCAATGTTGAGGTTATTGTGAACTTGTTGGTGTCTTTCAATATTGAGGTTTTTCAATGTTGAGGTTGTTGTTAAATTTGTTGGTGACTTTCAATATTGAGATTGTTGTTGAATTTGTTGGCGTTTTAAAATGTTGAGGTTGTTGTTGAATTTGTTGGTGTTATCAATTTTTTTTGATCTTTTTCTCTTTTAAAAGTTGAGGTTGTTGTTGAATTTGTTGGTGTTATCAATGTTATTTATTGAAATTCTTTGTAGTTTTCAATGTTGAGGTAGATGTTGAATTTGTTGCTGTTATCAATGATATTCTTTGAACTTTTTAGTATTTTTCATTGTAGAGTTTATAGTTGAATTTGTTGGTTTTTTTCAATGTTGAGGTTGTTGTTGAAATTGCTGGTGTCCTTCAATATTGAGGTTGTTGTTGAATTTGTTGGTGTTTTTCAATGTTGCAGTTGTTGTTGAATGTTTTGGTGTTCTTCTTTGTTGAGGTTGTTGTTGAATTTTTTGGTATTTTTCATTGTTGAGGTTGTTGTTGAATTTATTGGTATTTTTGAATGTTGAGGTTGTTGTTGAATTTGTTGGTGTTTTTCAATGTTGAGGTTGTTGTTGAATTTGTTGGTGTTTTTCATTGTTAATGTTGTAGTTGAATTTGTTGGTGTTTTTCAATGTTGAGGTGGTTGTTTGAATTTGTTGCGGTTATCAATGTTATTATTTGAACATTTATTCTTTTTTGAATGTTGAGCTTGTTGTTGAATGTGTTGGTTTTTTTCAATGTTGAGATTGTTGTTGATTTTGTTGGTGTTTTTCAATGTTGAGGTTGTTGTTGAATTTGTTGGTGTTTTTCAATGTTGATTTTGTTGAATTTGTTGGTGATTTTCAATGTTGAGGTTGTTGTTGAATTTGTTGGTGTTTTTCAAAGTTGAGGTTGTTGTTGAATTTGTCGGTGTCTTCCAATGTTGTTTTTGTTGAATTTGTTGGTGATTTTCAATGTTGAGGTTGTTGTTGAATTTGTTGGTGTTTTTCAAATTTGAGGTTGTTGTTGAATTTGTCGGTGTCTTCCAATGTTGTGGTTGTTGTTGAATTTGCTGGTGTTATCAATGTTTTTTTTGAACTTTTTCTCTTTTTTTGAAAGTTGAGGTTGTTGTTGAATTCGTTTGTGTTTTTCAATGTTGGGGTTGTTGTTGAATTTGTTGGTGACCTTCAATATTGATAATGTTGAATTTGTTGGTGATTTTGAATGTTGAGGTTGTTGTTGAAGTTGATGGTGTTCTTCAATATTGAGGTTGTTGTTGAATTTGTTGGTGTTATCAATTTTTTTTAGAACTTTTTCTCTTCTTTTAAAAGTTGAGGTTGTTGTTGAATTTGTTGGTATTTTTCAATGTTGTGGTTGTTGTTGAATTTGTTGGTGATTTTCAACATTGAGTTTCTGCTTGAATTTGTTGGCGTTTTTCAATGCTGACGTTGTTGTTGAATTTGGTGGTGTTATGAATGTTTTTTTTAAAGTTTTTCTCTTCTTTTAATTGTTGAGGTTGTTGTTGAATTTGTTGGTCTTTTACATTGTTGAGGTTGATGTTGCATTTGTAGATTTTTTTCAATGTTGAGGTTGTTGTTGAAATTGTTGGTGTTTTTCAATGTTGAGGTTGTGGTTGAATTTATTATTGATTTTCAATATTGAATTTGTTGTTGAATTTGTAGGTGTTATCAATGTTATGTTTTGAAATTTTTTGTAGTTTTCAATGTTGAGGTTGTTGTTGAATTGGTTGTGTTATCAATGTTTTTTTTGAACTTTTTCTCTTCTTTTAAAAATTGAGGTTGGTGTTGAATTTCTTGGTGATATCAATGTTTTTTTTGAAATTTTTCTCTTCTTTTAAAAGTTGAGGTTGTTGTTCAAATTGTTCGTATTTTTCAATGTTGCGGTTGTTGAATTATTTGGTGTTTTTAATTGTTGAGGTTGTTGAAGTTGTTGGTGTTTTTCAATGTTGTGCTTGTTGTTCAATTTATTGGTGTTTTTCATTGTTGAGGTGGTTGTTGAAATTGTTGGTGTTATCAATGTTTTTTGTTGAACTTGTTTGTATTTTTAAAAGTTAAGGTTGAAGTCGAATTTGTTGGTGATTTTCAATATTCAGGTTGTTGTTGAATTTGTTGGTGTTATCAATGTTATTTTTTGAACTTTTTTGTATTTTTCAACGTTGAGGTTGTTCTTGATGTTTTTGGTGTTATCAATTTTATTGTTTTAACTTTTTTGTATTTTTCAATGTTGAGGTTGTTGTTGAATTTGTTGGTGTTATCCTTGTTTTTTTTGAAATTTTTCTCTTCCTTTATAAGTTGAGGTTGTTGTTGAATTTATTGGTATTTTTCAATGTTGCGATTGTTGAATATTTTGGTGTTTTTCATTGCTGAATTTGTTGCAGTTGTTGGTGTTTTTCAATGCTGAGGTTGTTGAATTTGTTGGTGTTTTTCATTGTTGAGGTTGTAGTTGAATTTGTTGGTGTTTTTCAATGTTGAGGTTGTTGTTGAATGTGTTGCTGTTATCAATGTTATTTTTTGAACTTTTTTGTATTTTTCAATGTTGCGGTTGTTTATTTTTCAGGTGTTTTTCATTGTTGAGGTTGCTGAATTTGTTGGTGTTTTTCAATGTTGAGGTTGTTGTTGAATTTGTTGGTGATTTTCAATATTGAGGTTCTTGTTGAATTTATTGGCGTTTTTCAATGTTGAGGTTGTTGTTGAATTTGTTGGGTGATTTTCAATGTTGAGGTTGTTGTTGAATTTGTTCGTGTCTTTCAATATTGAGCTTGTTATTGAATTTGTTGATGTTATCAATGTGTTTTTTTTTTTAACTTTTTCTCTTCTTTTAAATGTTGAGGTTGTTGTTGAATTTATTGGTGTTTTTCAATGTTGAGGTTGTTGTTGAATTTGTTGTCGTTTTACAATGTTGAGGTTATTGTTGAATTTTTTGGTAATGTTTATTATGGATGTTGTTCAATTTGTTGGTGATTTTGAAAGTTGAGGTTGTTGTTTAATTTGTTGATGTCTTTCAATGTTGAGCTTGTTGTTGAATTTGTAGGTTTTTTCAATGTTGAGGTTGTTGTTGAATTTGTTGGTTTTTTTTCAATGTTGAGGTTGTTGTTGAATTTGTTATTGATTTTCAATATTGAGTTTGTTGTTGAATTTGTTGGTGTTATCAATGTTATTTTTTGAACTTTTTTGTATTTTTCAATGTTGAGGTTGTTGTTGAAGTTGTTGGTGATTTTCAATATTGAGGTTTTTGTTGAATTTATTGGCGTTTTTCAATGTTGAGGTTGTTGTAGAATTTGTTGGTGATTTTCAAAATTGAAGTTATTGAATTTGTTGGGTGATTTTCAATGTTGAGGTTGTTGTTGAATTTGTTGGTGTCTTTCAATATTGAGCTTGTTATTGAATTTGCTGGTGTTTTTCAATGTTGATGTTGGTGTTGAATTTGTTGGTGAACTTCAATATTGAGGTTGTTATTGAATTTGCTGGTGTTTTTCAATGTTGATGTTGTTGTTGAATTTGTTGGTGTTTTTCATTGTTGTGGTGGTTGTTGAATTTGTTGGTTTTATCCAATGTTGAGGTTGTTGTTGAACTTGTTGGTGATTTTCAATATTGAGGTTGTTGTTGAATTTGTTGGTGTTTTTCAATGTTGATGTTGTTGTTGAATTTGTTGGTGACCTTCAATATTGAGGTTGTTGTTGAATATGTTGACGATTTTCAATGTTGATGTTGTTGTTGAATTTGTTGGTGTTATCAATGTTTTTTTTGAAATGTTTCTCTTCTTTTATAAGTTGAGGTTGTTGTTGAATTTGTTGGTGTTTTTCAATGTTGAGGTTGTTGTTGAATTTGTTGGTGATTTTCAATATTGATGTTGTTGTTGAATTTGTTGTCGTTTTTCAATGTTGAGGTTGTTGTTGAATTTGTGTGTGATTTTCAATATTGATGTTGTTGCATTTGTTGGTGATGTTGAATGTTGTGGGTGTAGTTGAATTTGTTGGTGTTTTTCATTGTTGAGGTTGTTGTTGAAATTGTTGGTGTGAACAGTGATTTTTGTTGAACCTGTTTGTACTTTGAAAAGTTAAGTTTGTTGTTGAATTTGTTGGTGTTTTTCAATGTTGAGGTTGTTCGATCTGTTGGTGTTTTTCAATGTGGAGGTTGTTGTTGAATTTGTTGGTGTTTTTCAATGTTGAGTTTGTGGTTGAATTTGTTGCTGCTTTTCATTGTAGAGGTTGTAGTTGAATTTGTTGGTCTGTGTCATTGTTGAGGTTGCAGTTGAATTTGTTGGTGTTTTTCATTGTTGAGGTTGGTGTTGAATTTGTTGGTGTTTTTCAATGTTGAGGTTGTTGTTCAATTTGTTGGTGTTTTTCATTGTTGAGGTTGTTGTTGAAATTGTTGGTGTGAACAGTGATTTTTGTTGAACTTGTTTGTACTTTTAAAAGTTAAGGTTGTTGTTGAATTTGTTGGTGTTTTTCAATGTTGAGGTTGTTCGATTTGTTGGTGTTTTTCAATGTTGAGGTTGTTGTTGAATTTGTTGGTGTTTTTCAATGTTGAGGTTGTGGTTGAATTTGTTGCTGCTTTTCATTGTAGAGGTTGTAGTTGAATTTGTTGGTCTGTGTCATTGTTGAGGTTGTATTCGAATTTGTTGGTGTTTTTCATTGTTGAGGTTGGTGTTGAATTTGTTGCTGTTATCAATGTTATTTTTTGAACATTTATTGTACTTTTGAAAGATGAGCTTGTTGTTGAATTTGTTGGTGTTTTTCAATGTTGAGGTTGTTGTTGAATTTGTTGGTGTTTATAAATGTTGATTTTGTTGAATTTGTTGGTGATTTTCATTGTTGAGGTTCTAGTTGAATTTGTTGGTTTTTTTCATTGATGAGGTTGTTGTTGAATTTGTTGGTGATTTTCAATATTGAGGTTCTGGTCGAATTTGTTGGCGTTGTTCAATGTTGAGGTTGTTGTTGAATTTGTCGGTGTTTTTCAATGTTGCGGTTGTTGTTGAATTTTTTGGTGTTTTTCATTGTTGAGGTTGTTGTTTGATTTGTTGGTGATTTTCAATTTTGAGGTTCTGGTCGAATTTGTTGACGTTGTTCAATGTTGACGTTGTTGTTGAATTTGTTGTTGTTATCAATGTTTTATTTGAAGTTTTTCTCTTCTTTTAAAAGTTGAGGTTGTTGTTGAATTTGTTGGTGTTTTTCAATGTTGAGATTGTTGTTGAATTTGTTGGTGCTTTGCAATGTTGAGGTTATTGTGAACTTGTTGGTGTCTTTCAATATTGAGGTTTTTCAATGTTGAGGTACCTTGAACTTATGTCCCCTCGTGACTGACCCTTCAACTAAGGGGAACAGCTGCTCCCTATCCACCCTGTCCATGCCCCTCGTAATCTTGTCCACCTCGATCAGGGTCACCCCCTCAGTCTTCTCTGCTCCAACGAAAACAACCCAAGTCTATCCAAACCTCTCTTCATAACTTCAATGTTTCATCCCAGGTACAACATCCTGGTGAATCTCCCTCTGCACCCCCTCCAGCGCCATCACATCCTTCCTATAATGTGGCGACCAGAACTGCGCACAGTACTCCAGCTGTGGCCTCACCAAGGGTCTATACAACTCCCAACGTGACCTCCCTATTTTTGTAATCGATGCCTCGATTGATAAAGGCAAGTGTCCCATATGCCTTTTTCACCACCCCCACTAACATGCCCCCTCTGCCTTCAGAGATCTATGGACACACACGCCAAGGTCCCTCTGTTCCTCAGAACTTCCTAGTGTCATGCCGTTCATTGAATACTTCCTTGTTAAATTACTCCTTCCAAAGTGTATCACCTCACACTTCTCAGGGTTAAACTCCATCTGCCACTTATCTGCCCATTTGACCATCCCGTCTATATCTTCCTGTAGCCCAAGACACTCAACCCTCACTGTTAAACATCCGGCCAATCTTTGTGTCATCTTCAAACACACATACACACAGGCTCATACACATGCACACATTCACTCCACACGGAAACATATACACACACACACATACAAACACACAGACACACACACACACACTCACGCACACACGTACACTTACACACACACACACATTCACACACACACACACACACTCACGCATATCCACACACACATACAATCTCTCACAGACGCACAGGAACACGCACACACTCACACACAATCACACGCACATGCACACACTCACATGTTCACACACACACACAAACATACACCCTCACACACGTACATACACCCTCAAACACACACACACATTCACGCACATACACACACACATACAAACATACAAACACACACACATACATACACACTCAAACACACACACATTCACACACATACACACACACACACACACACACATACAAACATACAAACTCACACACATACATACACACTCAAACACACACACATTCACACACATACACACACACACACACATACAAACATACAAACTCACACACATACATACACACTCGCGCACACACTCACGCATACATACACTCTCTCACTCACACACACACACACTCTCACACACATACACAATCACACGCACATGCACACACTCACATGTTCACACACACACACAAACATACACCCTCACACACATACATACACCCTCAAACACACACACATTCACACACATACACACACACATACAAACATACAAACTCACACACATACATACACACTCAAACACACACACATTCACACAC